>NC_057814.1:8111780-8411780 GCF_018294505.1 Triticum aestivum
GACACGCTAGCTAGCTAGTAAGCAAATGAAGGAAACTATTAAGTACAGAAGATCGTTATGAACATATACAGAGAGAAGTGATCGACCTCTCCTTCTCTCCGAGAGATTGGTCGAACAACAAGTTTTTGTATATCTTACCGACGGTACTGGCTATATATATATATATATATATATATATATATATATATATATATATATATATATATATATATATATATATATAGACAATGTGTAAGATCTCTTACAATACCCTAACATATGAACTCAACTTCCACATGCATGGTGGTATTCTCCGGCTTTATTGATGACGTAGTCAAGAAAGAATCCAGCCAATTCCTCTTGAATTGCTCGCATGCGATCTTGTGGTAGGAGTTCATTCCGCATCTCCCACATCTAATTTAAATAAGGGGGTCAATACATATATATGAATGAAACTCAACAGAAATGATGGTAATAAAATAAACTTGTGAATATTTTTGCTTACGCACTTCATATTGTCTTTTAAAGTAGCCCCGCCTATTCTTGGCCGTCGCGTTGTAGATGAACTCGCAGACGTAGTATCCACAGTAATTATTCCCGGGTTCCTGCCACATGCACTTTACGAGAAATAGAGGTCAATCAAACTGATAATGAAGCATTATAAATGGCATTGATGAAAGTAGTTAGAATCAACGGGAGATGCGCGGAACTAGCTAGCTATTAGTACTTACTTTTGGGAATTTCCATTGCAGA
Source organism: Triticum aestivum (assembly GCF_018294505.1). Classification (NCBI taxonomy): domain Eukaryota; kingdom Viridiplantae; phylum Streptophyta; class Magnoliopsida; order Poales; family Poaceae; genus Triticum; species Triticum aestivum. Next base: position 8,112,513 of record NC_057814.1, read on the forward strand.
TCCCGCGGCAGTCCCGAAACTTGTGCGGTAAATACTTTCCAAGCACTACGAGACAAAGAAAACAATTACTTGATATCATGAAATGAACAAAGTTGCCGATATGGTGCGATAATGATCGATTCAACTTACTTCTCGAGCATTTTAGACATGTCCGCATATTCCTTGCGATCTTTTCGTCTCGAGTCTAAGACGCTTACTAGTTCCTGCTCAAGCTTAATCTCTAGGAGAATATAGTGGAAACTGCGCACGCATGCATATAACTCATCAGTTACATTAATTACTATAACCTCGAGTAATAATTAAGGGAAACCGAATATGCACAAGACAGTAACACTCACTTGAAGTTGTAAGGAAAGGGTATTGTATCTTTGTTTTGATTTATTACCAACGGTTGTAGCAAGTTCTGCTCGGTTTCTTCGGCATGAAATTTAACCGTAAACATTCGACGATCTTCAATTTGCATAATATAGTGAGGATAATTATATATTGCAATGAAAAAGCTGAGCTATATATAGAGACTTAATGACAGAAGTAGTACTTACAAACAGTAGCAAGTGACCGTTAATTTATCGAGGGCCTTTAGATTGAAAAACTGGAAGAACTCCTCAAATGGAACAGACAACTCCTCAATTCCAATGAGGTCGTGTTGATCCTCTTTAACTTTCAGCGTCAAAGTATCGATTTTATTCCCAGCTGACCGCCCCTTTCTGCAGGTTTCCATGTGCCAATCATGGAATCTTCACATCATCGTTGTTAGAGTAGTTCCATCTTTGACGAGAGGCTTCCCGTACTCGTATTTGAATTTGTCCGGCTCCATTATATCAAAATGTGCATCGTCGTAATCTCTAGGATTGGTATCGGGCAAGATCCCCGGATGATTAGCGACGATATTGCTAGACACCTTGAGCGGGGGGCACGATTGGTTCGCTTGTTCGCCGAGCTGGGGAATTTTTTTCCCAGTTCTTCGTTCTTGTAACCTTTTGTCACTACAAGTACTTCCTGACCGCTTCGCTTCCTTATATGTCTTTTCAGTAATGCGCTCATAGTTGGTTTGTGGCGGAGACGGTGGTGGTCGCTGCAGGGCATCCAAAGTGCGCTTCGCTTTCACCGGATCTATCTTCTCCTCCGGAGGTGGATGTCTCTTAGCTCTTTGCATTGCGAAGTAGTCCCTCACTTGGGCTTGACAGATCTCCTCGTTTTCCTTCATGGTCATCTCGTATGGTAACTTCTCTGGAGTCTTGAGAGATGGACCGAATCTATATTGCTTCCCGCCTGTACTGCTAGACGCCAGAGCAGGCCGAGCGGCTGCGACTTTCTTCTTTAGTTGCTTACAAGGCGGAGGAGAAGGACTGCGACGCGCCGGAGCAGCCGGAGCGGCGGCTGGTCTCTTCCGCCCTTGCTGACGAGGTGGAGAAGGAGGAGGCTTGCTGGTCGGGCGCGCCGGTGCAGGCGGAGAAGGAGGCGGAGTGTCGCCACGCGCCGGAGAAGGAGGCGGAGTGCCCTGATCACTCGCCAGAAGAGCAGGCGGAGGAGGAGGCGGAGTGCCGCCATGCGCCGGAGAAGGAGGCGGAGTGCCTTGATCACTCGCTGGAGGATCAGGCGGAGGAGGAGGCGGAGTGCCCTGACTCGCCGGAGGAGGAGGAGGCGGAGGCGTCCAGTTTGGAAGGTTGATGAACTCCTTCCTCCATAGGCATGGAGTCTTCAAAGCAGAACCCAGCCAAGTGTCCCCTTCACCGGTAGGGTGGTCAAGCACGAGCTCCTCAAATCCCTCCGTTATTTCTTCCACCGTCACCCTAGCATATCCTTCTAGAATTGGACGACAGTGAAAAGTTGCCGCGGGTTCAGGAGGTCGAACAGAGCCGACAACCGCCTTGACTTTGTACTTCTGCCATTGCGTCATAAGGTGGCAAAGTTGAGACTCCGTGATAGTATCCATGGGGTAGCTAGCAGGAGCTGTGAAGACAGGCTCCAGCTGAAGCTGCTCGGTGGAAGCCACGTTGCTTCTTTGCTGAGATGGCAGGGTAACTTCGGCAGGTCGCTTGCTTCGAACTGCATCTCGTTCCTCTAGCTTCTGTACCCTTGAGTGCAGCTCCTGCAGTTCGCTCTGCTCCACCTTCCTCCTCCTCTCTTGGCATTTGTAACCGCCTACGTCCGGAAACCCAGCCTTCCACGGAACGGAGCCTGGCGTGCCTCGTGTCCGTCCAGGGTGCTCAGGATTCCCGAGGGCCATTGTGAGCTCGTCCTTCTCTCTGTCTGGAACGAAAGTCCCTTCCTGCGCTGCGTTAATATAGTGTTGAAGCTTCATGAGGGGTATTCGCAGTTGCTCCCTCGTCCAAACGCACTTCCCTGTTACTGGGTCCGAGGTTCCGCCAACCCTGAAGAACCAAGTCCGGCAACGGTCTGGCCAGTTCAATGTCTCTGGTTCGACCCCTTTATCAAGTAGGTCGTTCTCAGCCTTGGCCCACAACGGTCAGGCTTTGAGGTAGCTACCTGACCCCATGCGATGGTGATGCTCCTTCTTCGCAGCTTTTATCTTGTTTATGGTTGACATCTTCTTACTCCTCTCCGATGTCTTGTTGGCCACAAATGCGTCCCATTGATCTCTGAGCTTCTTGTACCGGCCGATGAATTCTGGTGTCTTTTCTTTGTCGACAAACTTTGCTTTCAGGTCATTCATCCGCTTCCTGAATAGATCTGCCATCTTCTTCAGAGCAAATGACTTGATCAATGGCTCTATAACTGGATTCTCCAGATCGTCCTCTTCTGGTAGGGTGAAATTTACCTTCAGCGCTTTCCAAAGATCAGCTTTCTGTCTATCTTCGACAAAAGAAACTTGAAGCTCTTCATCCTTAGGCTGATTCCATAGCTCTATGCTGATCGGGATCATGTCCCTAACAAGAACCCCGCACTGAGCAGTAAATGCCTCCTTGGTCCGGAGGGGTTCAATCGGTTGGCCATCGCGCGCGATTTCTGTGATCGTGAACCTTTCATCTGATCGCAACTTTTTCTTCGGGCCTCGTCTCTTTACCGAAGTTGTGCTCGATCCGAAGGGCTAGAAATAAGAAGAAAGACGAGAGTTAATATGTGTAGATACCAAAACAACGAATGCATCAATTAGCTATAGTCAGCAAAAACTTAATTAATATATATACCTGGCCGGACTCTATTCGGTCACCGGAGCCATCATCACGGCCTCCTTGTTGCACCGGCATTCGGTCACCGGTCACGGTCTCCTCCGTTGTTCGAGGACCGTAGCCTGCTTCTTCACCCTCTCCTTCCAGACCACTGCTTTCGTTGAGATACGACATGACATCAGCTCCGATTGCGATTATGTCCCCCAACACCCATTCTGCTTCCTCGTCTCAGCCGTGCTCCATAGTTTATGCAAATATGACAGATGGATACATTAGTGGCAAATGTAGACCTAGCTATAGCTATTCACAACAAGGAATAATATTAATTAATGGCCTCGACGCTTCTCTAGGGTTTGGGGTGGCCTCGGCAACGCTTAAAGGGTTCGGGGTGGCCTCGATGACAACACTCTTTTAACTTGGTAAAGGAAGGGGTATATCGACAACGACGACATACATACATGGAAAAAAATGTTATGGGGAGGGGTGATGACCCGCAAGTATACGGGATAGTTGTAGCCTCTTTCGATAAGTAAGAGTGTCGAACCCAACGAGGAGCTAAAGATAGAACAAATACTCTCTCAAGTCCTATCTGCCACTGATACGACTCTACGCACGCTTGACGTTCGCTTTACCTAGAACAAGTATGAAACTAGAAGTAATTTGTAGGTGTTGTTGGATAGATTTGCTAGATAACAAAGAACACGTAAATAAAAGCTAGGGGCTGTTTAGATAAAGAAGCAATAAAGTAAATATAGCGAGTGTGGAAAAGTGGTGATAGGAGTTGTGGAATTGTGCCTAAGCAATTGACTACTTTACTAGACCAATAATCACTATTGCAATTCTATTTGAGGGAGAGGCAAGCTAACATACTTTCTCTTCTTGGATCAAATGCACTTATGATTGGAACTCTAGCAAGCATCCGCAACTACTAAAGATTCATTAAGGTAAAACCCAACCATAGCATTAAAGTATCAAGTCCCCTTTATCCCATACGCAAACAACCTACTTACTCGGGTCTGTGCTTCTGTCACTCACGCCACCCACCATAAGCAAATCATGAACATATTGCAAACCCTACAGCGGGGATCCCTCACGCTTGCGCGACACCGAGAGCACCATAGGACAACACCAATAATAAAACATGCAACTCAAATCAATCATAGCAATTCATCAATCACCGGTAGGACAACGAAAATCTACTCAGACATCATAGGATGGCAACACATCATTGGAAAATAATATGAAGCATAAAGCACCATGTTCAAGTAGAGGGTACAGCGGGATGCGGGAGAGTGGACCGCTGAATATAGAAGGGGGAAGGTGATGGAGATGTTGGTGAAGATGGCGGAGGTGTTGGTGAAGATCGCGGTGATGATGATGGCCCCCGGCAGCGCTCCGGCGCCACCGGAAGCAAGGGGGAGAGAGCCCCCCTTCTTTTTCTTCTTCTTCCTTGACCTTCTCCCTAGATGGGAGAAGGATTTCCCCTCTGGTCCTTGGCTCCCATGGCTTGGGAGGGGCGAGAGCCCCTCCGAGATTGGATCTATCTCTCTGTCTCTCTCTGTTTATGCGTTTTCCGATTCTGCCCCTTCACCGGAGATCCGTAACTCCGATTGGGGTGAATCTTTCACCCAGATCTTTCTCATAAAATTAGCTTTCTTGCGGCAAAAGAAGAGCCTCAACCGCCTTACGGGGGGGGGGGGGCCAGGAGAGTCCAGGGCACGCCTGCCTCCCTGGGGCGCACCCCCTATCTCCTGGCCCCCTCGGGCACCATCTCACGTTGATTTTACTTCCCAAAAATCACAAATATTCCAAAATAATTCTCCGTCCGTTTTTATCCCGTTTGGACTCCATTTGATATGGGGTTTCTGTGAAACATAAAACATGCAACAAACAGGAACTGGCACTGGGCACTGGATCAATATGTTAGTCCCAAAAATAGTATAAAAAGTTGCCAAAAGTATATGAAAGTTGAATAATATTGGCATGGAACAATCAAAAATTATAGATACGACGGAGATGTATCAGCATCCCCAAGCTTAATTCCTACTCGTCCTCGAGTAGGTAAATGATAAAAAAGATAATTTTTGATGTGGAATGCTACCTAGCATAATCTTGATCATATATCTAATCATGGCATGAATATTAAGACACGAGTGATTCAAAGCAATAGTCTATCATTTGACATAAAAAGAATAATACTTCAAGCCTACTAATAAAGCAATCATGTCTTTTCAAAATAACATGGCCAAAGAAAGTTATCCCTACAAAATCATATAGTCTGGCCATGCTCCATCTTCACCACACGAAATATTCACATCATGCACAACCCCGATGACAAGCCAATCAATTGTTTCATACCTTTGACGTTCTCAAACTTTTTCAACTTTCACGCAATACATGAGCGTGAGCCATGGACATAGCACTATAGGTGGAATAGAATATGATGGTGGAGGTTATGTGGAGAAGACAAAAAAGGAGAAAGTCTCACATCGACGCGGCTAATCAACGGGCTATGGGGATGCCCATCAATTGATGTCAATGTGAGGAGTAGGGATTGCCATGCAACGGATGCACTAAGAGCTATAAGTGTATGAAAGTTCAAACTGAAAACTAAGTGGGTGTGCATCCAACTTGCTTGCTCATGAAGACCTCGGGCATTTGAGGAAGCCCATCATCGGAATATACAAGCCAAGTTCTATAATGAAAATTCCCACTAGTATATGAAAGTGATAGCATAGGAGACTCTCTCTATGAAGAACATGGTGCTACTCTGAAGCACAAGTGTGGTAAAAGGATAGTAACATTGCCCCTTCTCTCTTTTTCTCTCATTTTTTTATTTTCTCTTCTTCTTTTTTTATTTTTTATTTTTTGGTGGGCTTCTTTGGCCTTTTTTTTATTTGGGCTTCTTTGGCCTCTTTTATTTTCATAAAGTCCGGAGTCTCATCCCGACTTGTGGGGGAATCATAGTCTCCATCATCCTTTCCTCACTGGGGCAATGCTCTAATAATGATGATCATCACACTTTTATTTACTTACAACTCAATATTACAACTCGATATCTAGAACAAAGATATGACTCTATATGAATGCCTCTGGCGGTGTACCGGGATGTGCAATGCTCTAGCATAGCAATGACATCAAAAAACGGACAAGCCATGAAAACATCATGCTAGCTATCTTATGATCATGCAAAGCAATATGACAATGAATACTCAAGTCATGTATATGATGATGATGGAAGTTGCATGGCAATATATCTCGGAATGGCTATGGAAATGCCATGATAGGTAGGTATGGTGGCTGTTTTGAGGAAGATATAAGGAGGCTTATGTGTGACAGAGCGTATCGTATCACAGGGTTTGGATGCACCGGCGAAGTTTGCACCAACTCTCGAGGTGAGAAAGGGCAATGCACGGTACCGAAGAGGCTAGCAATGATGGAAGGGTGAGAGTGTGTATAATCCATGGACTCAACATTAGTCATAAAGAACTCACATACTTATTGCAAAAATCTATTAGTCATCGAAACAAAGTACTATGGGCATGCTCCTAGGGGGATAGATTGGTAGGAAAAGACCATCGCTCGTCCCCGACCGCCACTCATAAGGAAGACAATCAATAAATAAATCATGCTCCGACTTCATCACATAACGGTTCACCATACATGCATGCTACGGGAATCACAAAACTCAACACAAGTATTTCTACTAATCCACAACTACCCACTAGCATGACTCTAATATCACCATCTTTATATCGCAAAACTATTGCAAGGAATCAAACATATTATATTCAGCGATCTACAAGTTTATGTAGGATTTTATGACTAACCATGTGAATGACCAATTCCTGTCATCTCTCTAAATAGATATAAGTGAAGCAAGAGAGTTTAATTCTTTCTACAAAAGATATGCCCACGCTCTAACAAATATATGTGAAGCAAAAGAGCATTCTACAAATGGCGGTTTTCTATGTGAAGAGAAACAGGCAATCCAAACTTCAAATGATATAAGTGAAGCACATGAAGCATTCTATAAAGCCATACTCAAAAGATATAAGTGAAGTGCAAAGAGCATTTTATAAATAAACCAAGGACTATCTCATACCAGCATGGTGCATAAAAGAAAAATGGAAACTAAATGCAAAAGACGCTCCAAGACTTGCACATAATGCACGAACGAAACGAATCCGAAAACATACCGATACTTGTTGAAGAAAGAGGGGATGCCTTCCGGGGCATCCCCAATCTTAGATGCTTGAGTCTCCTTGAATATTTACTTGGGGTGCCTCGGGCATCCCCAAGCTTGAGCTCTTGCCTCTCTTCCTTTTCCTCATATCGAGTCATCCTCGATTAGACACTTCATCCACACAAAACTTCAACAGAAAACTCGGTAAGATCCGTTAGTATAATAAAGCAAATCACTACTCTAAGTACTGTTGCAAACCAATTCAATTTTTTTTGCATTGTTTCTACTGTAATATAGCTTTTCCATGGCTTAATCCACTGATATAAATTGATAGTTTCATCAAAACAAGTAAACTATGCATCAAAAACAGAATCTGTCAAAAACAGAACAGTCTGTAGCAATCTGAACATTCACCATACTTCTGGTACCCCAAAAATTCTACCAAAATTAGGAAAAATAAAAAATTTGTACAGAAAGACAGTGCAAAACGAATCAGAACCGTTTGACGTTCCAGTTAAAAATGTAAAATCGTGCACTACAGCCAAAGTTTCTGTCCTGCACCGTACAAACCAACAAACATTGTAAACATCCTAAAGGCAAACCTTAGCACATTATTTTTATAATACAATGGAATTGTACAAGGGGATAATTATTTTTGATGAAAAGTTTCTGTAATTAAGATTCACAAAGTTTCCGTGAGCATGAACAAAGTTCAAGGAGCTCTCCCACTTCAACAATGCTTGTCTCTCTCACTTTCACTTTCCTTTTTGAAAAAGATTTAGGTTCCCCTCTTTATTATTTTTTTTGTTTTTAAACTATATAAAAGCACTCAACAGAAATAAATGACTCTCTAAAACTTCCGGGTTGTCTCCCTGGCAGCGCTTTCTTTAAAGCCATTAAGCTAGGCATATAGTGCTCAAGTAATGGATCCACCCGGATCCCAAGGTATATCAAAGCCAATTTTAATTAACAATGATTTGTAATTTAGTAGTGAGCACAAAGCAACAACAAAGTATAACTCTCTTCCTATGCATCGGTATGTCATAAAAGAACAATTCATGCACACCAAGTAAAGGCCAATGCATAGTATAAGCAGTTTCTTGCAATTTCATAGTATGGGAAACATAAAGAGGCGGAGATGTAGTTCCTCTCTCATAATAATTGCAAGTAGGAGCAGCAAGCACATGCATATTATATTCACCAAAATCATCATGTGCAACGGTAAAAGGCAACCCATAAATATAATCCTTAATAAGCACAAACTTCTCCGATATAGTGTAGTTTGGAGAATTCAAAAAGATAATAGGACTATCATGTGTGGGTGCAATAGCAACAATTTCATGTTTAACATAAGGAACTATAGCAAGTTCATCTCCATAAGCATGATTCATATTGGCATCTTGGCCACAAGCATAGCAAGCATCATCAAAAAGGGATATTTCAAGAGAATCAACGGGATCATAACAATCATCATAGCAATCATCCTTCGGTAAGCATGAAGGGGAATTAAACAATGTATGAGTTGAAGAGTTACTCTCATTAGAAGGTGGGCACGGGTGATCAATCCGCTCTTCCCCCTTTTGTTCTTCGCTCTCCTCATCATCTTTTTTATCCAATGAGCTCACAGTTTCATCAATCTCTTCTTCCATAGCTTCCTGCAAAATATTAGTCTCTTCTTGGACAGCGGAGACTTTCTCAATAGATGCATTAATATTGTAATTGTATTCATAATTCATATAACAATATTTAAGTATAGCAAAATTCTCAGATCTATCACCAGCATCATAAAGATTTTCAAACTCTTTGAACATAGATTCAATCTCATAAGCACCCATAAAAGCAACGAATTCTTCTATTTGTTCCACATCATAGTAATCATAGATACCATTAGCATAAGAAGCCAAGGTTTTATCATCATTAAATTTGCATGAAAAGGGAAGGTGTGGAGCCTTCATCCTAGAGCAGCAAGTATAATCATATCTCACGCATACTTGCCTAGCATACCACTTCAATAAATGAATTTGATCCCATAATAGTTTCCCTTTTTGTGTCAAGCGATAATCCCTAAAGTATTCACGTTGATCCAACGTTACTCCCATTATAAAGTTGAATGGGGTTTTCTCGGGATTATCAAAGTAGTACAAAACATTTTTCACATGATGAGAATCGAGGGTTTTAGGAGTTACCCCATCTTCATGAGTAGCAACTACACCTAATTTTTTTGGTATTTCGTGTTCCATATCCATAACTAAAGATAAAGAACAACTAAGAACAGCAAATAAAAATTACTTAGTGATAAAGCAAACAAGCAGACACGAGAATATTCACTCCACGCTATGACTCCGCGGCAACGGCGCCAGAAAAAGGTCTTGATGACCCGCAAGTATACGGGATAGTTGTAGCCTCTTTCGATAAGTAAGAGTGTCGAACCCAACGAGGAACTAAAGGTAGAACAAATACTCTCTCAAGTCCTATCTGCCACTGATACGACTCTACGCACGCTTGACGTTTGCTTTACCTAGAACAAGTATGAAACTAGAAGTACTTTGTAGGTGTTGTTGGATAGATTTGCTAGATAACAAAGAACACGTAACTAAAAGCTAGGGGCTGTTTAGATAAAGAAGCAATAAAGTAAATATAGCGAGTGTGGAAAAGTGGTGATAGGAGTTGTGGAATTGTCCCTAAGCAATTGACTACTTTACTAGACCGATAATCACTATTGCAATTCTATTTGAGGGAGAGGCATAAGCTAACATACTTTCTCTTCTTCGATCATATGTGATAACCCACAAGTATAGGGGATCGCAACAGTTTTCGAGGGTAGAGTATTCAACCCAAATTTATTGATTCGACACAAGGGGGGCCGGAGAATATTCTCAAGTATTAGCAACTGAGTTGTCAATTCAGTCACACCTGGATAACTTAATATCTGCAGTAAAGTATTTAGTAGCAAAGTAATATGATAGTGGTGGTAACGATAACAAAAGTAAAGACAACAAAAGTAATGTTTTTGGTATTTTGTAGTGATTGTAACAGTAGCAACGGAAAAGTAAATAAGCGAGAACCAGTATATGGAAAACTCGTAGGCACCGGATTAGTGATGGATAATTATGCCGGATGCGGTTCGTCATGTAACAGTTATAACATAGGGTGACACAGAACTAGCTCCAATTCATCAATGTAATGTAGGCATGTATTCCGTATATAGTCATACGTGCTTATGGAAAAGAACTTGCATGACATCTTTTGTCCTACCCTCCCGTGGCAGCGGGGTCCTAATGGAAACTAAGGGATATTAAGGCCTCCTTTTAATAGAGAACCGGAACAAAGCATTAGCACATAGTGAATACATGAACTCCTCAAACTATGGTCATCACCGAGAGTGGTCCCGATTTTTGTCACTTCGGGGTTGCCGGATCATAACACATAGTTGGTAACTATAGACTTGCAAGATAGGATCAAGAACACACATATATTCATGAAAACATAATAGGTTCAGATCTGAAATCATGGCACTCGGGCCCTAGTGACAAGCATTAAGCATAGCAAAGTCATAGCAACATCAATCTTAGAACATAATGGATACTAGGGATCAAACCCTAACAAAACTAACTCGATTACATGATAAATCTCATCCAACCCATCACCGTCCAGCAAGCCTACGATGGAATTACTCACGCACGGCGGTGAGCATCATGAAATTGGTGATGGAGGATGGTTGATGATGATGACGGCGACGAATCCCCCTCTTCGGAGCCCCGAACGGACTCCAGATCAGCCCTCCCGAGAGGTTTTAGGGCTTGGCGGCGGCTCCATATCGTAAAACGCGATGATTTCTTCTCTCTGATTTTTCTCTCTCCGAAGACGAATATATAGAGTTGGAATTGGCTTCGGAAGGTCTCCAGGGGGCCCACGAGGTAGGGTGGCGCGCCTGGGAGGGGAGGGCGCGCCCCCACCCTCGTGGACAGGGTGTGGGCCCCCTGGTCTTCATCTTCGGCGACGATTTTTTATTATTTTTTCTAAGATGTTCCGTGGAGTTTCAGGACTTTCCGAGAACTTTTGTTTTCTACACATAAAACAACACCATGGCAATTCTGCTGAAAACAACGTCGGTCCGGGTTAGTTCCATTCAAATCATACAAGTTAGAGTCCAAAACAAGGGCAAAAGTGTTTGGAAAAGTAGATACGACGGAGACGTATCAACTCCCCCAAGCTTAAACCCTTGCTTGTCCTCAAGCAATTCAGTTGACAAACTGAAAGAGAAAAAGAAAAACTTTTACAAACTCTGTTTGCTCTTGTTGTTGTAAATATATCAAGCCAGCATTCAAGTTTTCAGCAAAGATCATAACTCACCACGTTTGCAATAATTCTCAGGTCTCATGTTTACTCATATCAATAGCATAATCAACTAGCGAGTCATAATAATAAATCTCGGATGACAACACTTTCTCAAAACAATCATAATATGATATAACAAGATGGTATCTCGCTAGCCCTTTCTGAGACCGCAAAACATAAATGCAGAGCACCTTTTAAAGATCAAGGACTGACTAGACATTGTAATTCATGGTAAAAGAGATCAAGTTAAGTCATACCCAATATAAACCAATAGTAATGAATGCAAATGATAGCTGCGCTCTCCAGCTAGTGCTTTTTTAATAAGAAGGTGATGACTCAACATAAAAGTAAATAGATAGGCCCTTCGTAGAGGGAAGCAGGGATTTGTAGAGGTGCCAGAGCTCGGTTTTGAAATAGAGATTGAATAATATTTTGAGCGGCATACTTTCATTGTCAACATAACAACTAAGAGATGGCGATATCTTCCATGCTAAACAGATTATAGGCGGTTCCCAAACAGAATGGTAAAGTTTATACTCCCCCTCCACCAACAAGCATCAATCCATGGCTTGCTCGAAACAACGAGTGCCTCCAACAATCAACAGGTCCCAGGGGAATTTTGTTTGTAATTATTTTGATTTAGTTTGCATAAAGCACGGGACTGGGCATCCCGGTTACCAGCCATTTTCTCGTGAATGAGGAGCGGAGTCCACTCCTCTTGAGAATAACCCGCCTAACACGGAAGATAAGGACAGCCCTAGTTGATACATGAGCTAATCGAGCATACAAAACAGAATGTTTATTTGAAGGTTTAGAGTTTGGCACATACAAATTTACTTGGAACGGCAGGTAAATACCGCATATAGGTAGGTATAGTGGACTCATATGGAATAACTTTGGGGTTTAAGGAGTTTGGATGCACAAGCAGTATTCCCGCTTAGTACAGGTGAAGGCTAGCAAAAGACTGGGAAGCGACCAACTAGAGAGCGACAACAGTCATGAACATGCATTAAAATGAATTTACACCGAGTATAAGCATAAGTAGGATATAATCCACCATGAACATAAATATCGTGGAGGCTATGTTTATTTGTTTTCAACTACATGCGTGAACATGTGCCAAGTCGAGTCACTCAACTCATTTAAAGGAGGATACCACCCCGCTATACCACATCACAACCATTTCAATAGCATGTTGGCACGCAAGTGTAAACCATTATAACTCATAGCTAATCAAGCATGGCATAAGAAACTATGATCTCTAATTGTCATTGCAAACATGTTTATTCATATCAAGCTGAATCAAGAACGATGAACTCATCATATTTACAAAAACAAGAGAGGTCGAGTTCATACCAGCTTTTCCCATCTCAGTCAATTCATCATATATCATCATAATTGCCTTTCACTTGCACGACCGAACGATGTGAATAATAATAAGAGTGCACGTGCATTGGACTAAGCTGGAATCTGCGAGCATTCAATAAACAGGAGAAGACAAGGCAATATGGGCTCTTGGTTAAATCAACAATAATGCATATAAGAGCCACTTCAACAATTTAATCAAGGTCTTCTCCTATCGACCCCCAAAGAAAGGAAAAAGAAATAAAACTATTTACACGGGAAAGCTCCCGACAAGTAAAAGAAGGACAGGAAATATTTTTGGGTTTTCATTTTAATTATTACTACTACAACAGGAAAAGTAAACTAGCTAGAAGCTACACTATTTTTTTTATTGTTTTCTTAAAGTTTAACAAACACACAAGAAGAAAGCAGGAAAAAGAAAATAAACTAGCATGGATATTACAGTGAAAAAGTATGAGCACCGACACCTAGCAATGAGTGTGTGAACATAAATGTAATGTCGGTGAGAAATACGTACTCCCCCAAGCTTAGGCTTTTGGCCTAAGTTGGTCTATTGCCAGGGATAGCCTGGCTGATATCCGTAGGTGTAGTTGGGGTCGTACTGCGATGACGAATAGTTTGGATCATAATGTGACGAAGAGGACTCTGACTGCCACTGGCTGGCAGCCACCTCCGGATCCCAAGAATAAACAGATTGTCGTGGAGGCTCGTCTTGTGGTTCCGGTTCCGGGGCTGGTGCAGGGTTCTGATAAGCTTGGACGGCCGCCCACGGAACGAGATAAGGGCTTGCAGACAAGTCGAACAAAGAAGGAGCAGGCAAAGTAATAGTCTCAGGGTGATGTTTATCAAAATACAACTTATATTTAAGTTCCCCTTCGCGACTCTTAACAAGAAAATCATGCGCTATCATACTCCTATAATCTAAATAAGCACTAGGAAGCAATTTTTCTTCTTTCTCAGAATGCCTAATAGGTATGTTAAAATATGCAGCTAAGCGTGAGGCATAGATGCCCCCAAAGATGGGGCCCTTAGTACGGTTCAGACTTAACCGTCTAGCAACAATTCCGCCCATACTAACAGAGTTATCGCGGTATAAACCATGGAACAAAATGATAATATCAGCTAAAGTTTCCACAGTTTCCACGACCAATCAAGCAACGACTAGCAAATAAGGCAAAGTAGCGTAAAACAGGAAAATGTATGCTAGTGATTCTTGCATCAGAAACCTTCCTGGTTTCTCCCACGGTGATAGTATTAATAAATGCTTCCACTTCACTACGTTGTGGTTCATCTAAAGTACCCTCAGAGGGTATTTTGCAAACCTTGCAAAATTCAGCTAATGGCATCTCTTTAACAACGTCATATAAATGAAACTCTATTGTTGGAGGTGATTTCTTAGGGAAAAAGTAGAAGTTTTGCACAAAAGTATTTGTGAGTAAGAGATACTGATGACGTTGGTCGCGGACAAAGTCGGTGAGGCCAGCATTCTCAATCAATAAATAGAAATCTTCATAAATCCCAGCTCTCCTGAAGAAGTCGTCGGAAGGCCATTCACACGGCCGGACCTCCGCGGTGCGAGGTAAATTAAACTTGGGCTTCTGCTCTTCTTCCTTTTGTTTTTCCTTCGAGCTTCGGCTCGACGAGCCCCTTAAAAGTCTCTTCATTATTTCTGAAACAATCTGAAATTTTTAGTAACTTCAAATAAAAGTGAACCAACTTTAATAAAATTGATAGTAACAACTCCCACAAGTGCCTAGAGCCTAAATAAAGCATTGGAACTACTTGGAACCATATAAATTTGACTTGCAAGCTCAAGAACATGGTCACCTATGCAACACAAATTTGCAATGAATAAAGCACTAGAACAAAAACTAATTGGACCAATGGAGGAGTCACATACCAAGGAACAATCTCCCCAAGCAGTTTTGTGAGAGGTGATTTGGGCAAGGAGATCGAAAATCACAGCAACGGGGGCTGGAACTCGTGCTTGAGTTGGTTTTTCGTGTTTGTGTGAGGCAGAGGAAGAAGATGGGTGCAGGGATAAGTGGAGGAGGGCCACCGTGGGCCCACGAGGTAGGGGGGCGCGCCCTGGGGGGTAGGGCGCGCTCTCCACCCTCGTGGCCAGGTGGCAGCTCCCCCCCGCGGTAATTTTTGCATAGTAAATTCTTAAATATTCCCGAAAAAATCATATTAAATTGGCATGGCATTCTGAGGACTTTTATTTTCGGGATATTTTTGTATTGCACAGATAAGTCAGGAAACAGACAAAAAAATACTATTTTACTTTATTTCTACTAAATAACGAAAAATATAAAGAGGGTACAGAAGGTTGTGCTTCTAGTTTCATCCATCTCGTGATCATCAAAATGAACCCACTAACAAGGTTGATCAAGTCTTGTTAACAAACTCATTCCGAATAATCACGGAACCGGAGAAATTTCGAATGACACTAAGTTACCTCAACGGGGATATGAAAATCCCCAACAATAAGAATATCATATTTTTTCTTGACAGTAGGGAGAGGAAATTCAAAACCTCCAAATATAATCGATGGAATTTTTCCAATAGAATTGATACTATAAACTTGAGGTTGTTTTCTCGGAAAGAGTACCGTGTGCTCATTGCCATTAACATGAAAAGTGACATTGCCTTTGTTGCAATCAATAACAGCCCCTGCAGTATTAAGGAAAGGTCTTCCAAGAATAATAGACATATTATCATCCTCGGGAATATCAAGAATAACAAAGTCCGTTAAAATAGTAACGTTTGCAACCACAACAGGCACATCCTCACAAATACCGACAGGTATAGCAGTTGATTTACCAGCCATTTGCAAAGATATTTCAGTAGGTGTCAACTTATTCAAGTCAAGTCTACGATATAAAGAGAAAGGCATAACACTGACACCGGCTCCAAGATCACATAAAGCAGTTTTAACATAATTTTTCTTAATGGAGCATGGTATAGTAGGTACTCCTGGATCTCCAAGTTTCTTTGGTATTCCACCTTTAAAAGTATAATTAGCAAGCATGGTGGAGATTTCAGCTTCAGGTATCTTTCTTTTATTAGTAATGATATCCTTCATATACTTAGCATAAGGATTTGTTTTGAGCACATCAGTTAATCGCATACGCAAAAAGACGGGTCTAATCATTTCAGCAAAGCGCTCAAAATCCTCATCATCCTTTTTCTTGGATGGTTTCGGAGGAAAAGGCATGGGTTTCTGAACCCATGGTTCCCTTTCCTTACCATGTTTCCTAGCAACGAAGTCTCTTTTATCATAACGTTGATTCCTTGATTGTGGGTTATCAAGATCAACAGCAGGTTCAACTTGTACATCATTATCATTACTAGATTGAGCATCAACATGAACATTATCATCAACATTATCACTAGGTTCATGTTCATCACCTGATTGTGTTTCAGCATCAGAAATAGAGATATCATTTGGATTCTCAGGTGGTTCAGCAATAGGTTCACTAGAAGTTTGCAAAGTCCTATCATTTTTCTTTTTCTTCTTCTTAGAAGAACTAGGCACATCAATATTATTATTTGAATCTTGCTCGATTCTCTTAGGGTGGCCTTCAGGATACAAAGGTTCCTGAGTCATTCTACCAGTTCTAGTAGCCACTCTAACGGCATAGTCATTTTTCTTACTATTCATTTCAGCAAGCACTTCTTTCTGAGCTTTAAGTACTTGTTCTACTTGAGTGGTAACCATAGAAGCATGTTTGCTAACAAGTTTAAGTTCACCTCTAATATCAGCCATATACTCACCCAAGCGTTTAATCGTAAAGCTATTCTGTTTTAATTGTCTACCAAAATAAGCATTAAAGTCATCTTGCTTAAACATAAAGTCATCAAACTCATCCAAGCACTGACTAGCAATTTTAGTAGGAGGGACTTCAGCTTTATCATATCTATAGAGAGAGTTTACCTTTACTACCTGTGTCGGGATATCGGGAGGTTCTTCAGTAAATAAGTAATTGAGATCATATACTTCTTCAACAGGCGGTAAATTGAGACCATGTATTTCTTCAATAGGAGGTAAATTCTTAACATCTTCAGCCTTAAGACCTTTTTCTTTCATAGATTTCTTTGCCTCTTGCATGTCTTCGGGACTGAGAAATAGAACACCTCTCTTCTTCGGAGTTGGTTTAGGAATAGGCTCAATGATTGGCTCTGGAGCTGGCTCAGGAGGTGCCCAATTATTTTCATTTGCCAACATATTGTTCAATAAAATTTCAGCTTCATCCGGTGTTCTTTCCCTGAAAAGAGAACCAGCACAACTATCCAGGTAATCTCTGGAAGCATCAGTTAGTCCATTATAAAAGATATCAAATATTTCAGGTTTCTTAAGAGGATGATCAAGCAAAGCATTAAGTAACTTGAGAAGCCTCCCCCAAGCTTGTGGGAGACTCTCTTCTTCAATTTGCACAAAGTTGTATATTTCCCTCAAAGCAGCTTGTTTCTTATGAGCAGGGAAATATTTAGCAGAAACGTAATAAATCATATCCTGGGGACTTTGCACACAACCAGGATCAAGAGAATTAAACCATATCTTAGCATCACCCTTTAATGAGAACGAAAATATTTTGAGTAAATAAAGGTAGCGCGATCTCTCATTATTAGTAAACAGGGCAGCTATATCATTTAACTTAGTAAGATGTGCCACAACAGTTTCAGATTCATAGCCATAAAAAGGATCAGATTCAACCAAAGTATTATCTGGATCAACAGAAAAATCAATAATAATCCTTATCGGGAACACAAATAGGTGAAGTAGCAAAAGCAGGGTCGGGTCTCATTCTATCTCTAAGAGATTCTTTACTCCATTTAATTAGCAACCTCTTAAGTTCATATCTATCCTGGCAAGCAAAAATAGCTGCAGAAGATTCAGCATCAAAAAGATAACCCTTAGGAATAGCAGGCATATTCTCATCATCACTATCATCATCGTATTCAGGTTCAATAATTTCTTTTTCTCTAGACCTAGCAATTTGCTCATCAAGAAATTCACCAAGTGGCACAGTAGTATCAGGCATAGAAGTAGTTTCATCATAAGTATCATGCATAGCAGAAGTGGCATCATCAATAATATGCGACATATCAGAATTCATAGCAGTAGCAGGTTTAGGTGTCGCAAGCTTACTTATAATAGAAGGAGAATTTAGTGCAAGGCTAGATGGCAGTTCCTTACCTCCCCTCGTAGTTGAGGGCAAAATAGTGGTTCGATCATCTTTCAAGTTCTTCATAGTGTCCAACAGATATAAATCCCAAGTGACTCAAAGAATAGAGCTATGATCCCCGGCAACGGCGCCAGAAAAAGGTCTTGATAACCCACAAGTATAGGGGATCGCAACAGTTTTCGAGGGTAGAGTATTCAACCCAAATTTATTGATTCGACACAAGGGGAGCCAAAGATTATTCTCAAGTATTAGCAACTGAGTTGTCAATTCAGTCACACCTGGATAACTTAATATCTGTAGTAAAGTATTTAGTAGCAAAGTAATATGATAGTGGTGGTAACGATAACAAAAGTAAAGACAGCAAAAGTAATGTTTTTGGTATTTTGTAGTGATTGTAACAGTAGCAACGGAAAAGTAAATAAGCGAGAACCAGTATATGGAAAACTCGTAGGCACCGGATTAGTGATGGATAATTATGCCGGATGCGGTTCGTCATGTAACAGTTATAACATAGGGTGACACAGAACTAGCTCCAATTCATCAATGTAATGTAGGCATGTATTCCGTATATAGTCATACGTGCTCATGGAAAAGAACTTGCATGACATCTTTTGTCCTACCCTCCCGTGGCAGCGGGGTCCTAATGGAAACTAAGGGATATTAAGGCCTCCTTTTAATAGAGAACCGGAACAAAGCATTAGCACATAGTGAATACATGAACTCCTCAAACTATGGTCATCACCGAGAGTGGTCCCGATTTTTGTCACTTCGGGGTTGCCGGATCATAACACATAGTTGGTAACTATAGACTTGCAAGATAGGATCAAGAACACACATATATTCATGAAAACATAATATGTTCAGATCTGAAATCATGGCACTCGGGCCCTAGTGACAAGCATTAAGCATAGCAAAGTCATAGCAACATCAATCTCAGAACATAATGGATACTAGGGATCAAACCCTAACAAAACTAACTCGATTACATGATAAATCTCATCCAACCCATCACCGTCCAGCAACCCTACGATGGAATTACTCACGCACGGCGGTGAGCATCATGAAATTGGTGATGGAGGATGGTTGATGATGACAACGGCGACGAATCCCCCTCTCCGGAGCCCCGAACGGACTCCAGATCAGCCCTCCCGAGAGGTTTTAGGGCTTGGCGGCGGCTCCGTATCGTAAATGCGATGATTTCTTCTCTCTGATTTTTTTCTCTCTGAAGACGAATACATAGAGTTGGAATTGGCTTCGGAAGGTGTCCAGGGGGCCCACGATGTAGGGGGCGCGCCTGGGGGGGGAGGGCGCGCCCCCCACCCTCGTGGACAGGGTGTGGGCCCCCTGGTCTTCATCTTCGGCGACGATTTTTTATTATTTTTTCTAAGATGTTTCGTGGAGTTTCAGAACTTTTCGAGAACTTTTGTTTTCTGCACATAAAACAACACCATGGCAATTCTGCTGAAAACAGCGTCAGTCCGGGTTAGTTCCATTCAAATCATACAAGTTAGAGTCCAAAACAAGGGCAAAAGTGTTTGGAAAAGTAGATACGACAGAGATGTATCAATATGCACTTATGATTGGAACTCTAGCAAGCATCCGCAACTACTAAAGATTCTTTAAGGTAAAACCCAACCATTGTTGGGGAACGTAGTAATTTCAAAAAAATTCCTACGCACACGTCGTGATGCATAGCAACGAGAGGGGAGAGTGTTGTCCACGTACCCTCGTAGACCGAAAGCGGAAGCGTTAGCACAACGCGGTTGATGTAGTCGTACGTCTTCATGATCCGACCTATCAAGTACCGAATGCACGGCACCTCCGAGTTCAGCACACGTTCAGCCCGATGACGTCCCTCGAACTCCGATCCAGTCGAGTGTTGAGGGAGAGTTTCGTCAGCACGACGACGTGGTGACGATGATGATGTTCTGCCGACGCAGGGCTTCGCCTAAGCACCGCTACAGTATTATCGAGGTCGAGTATGGTGGAGGGGGGCACCGCACACGGCTAAAAGATCAAACGATCAATTGTTGTGTCTCTAGGGTGCCCCCCTGCCCCCGTATATACAGGAGCAAGGGGGGAGGTGCGGCCGACCAGGAGGGGGCGCGCCAGGAGGAGTCCTACTCCCACCGGGAGTAGGACTCCCTCCCTTTTCCTTGTTGGATTAGGGGGAGAGGGGGAAAGAGGTGGAGGAGAGGAAGGAAAGGGGGGGCGCCTCCCCCCTCTCCTTGTCCTATTCGGACTAGGGGGGGAGGGGCGCGCGGCCCTGCCCTGGCCGCCTCTCCTCTTCTCCACTAAGGCCCATCATGGCCCATTAAGTCCCCGGGGGGTTCCGGTAACCTCCCGGTACTCCGATAAAATCCCGATTTCACCCGGAACACTTCCGACATCCAAACATAGGCTTCCAATATATCAATCTTCATGTCTCGACCATTTCGAGACTAATCGTCATGTCCGTGATCACATCCGGGACTCCGAACAACCTTCGGTACATCAAACATATAAACTCATAATATAACTGTCATCGAAACATTAAGCGTGCGGACCCTACGGGTTCGAGAACTATGTAGACATGACCGAGACATGTATCTGGTAAATAACGAATAGCGGAACCTGGATGCTCATACTAGCTCCCACATATTCTACGAAGATCTTTATCGGTCAGACCGCATAACAACATACGTTGTTCCCTTTGTCATCGGTATGTTACTTACCCGAGATTCGATCGTCGGTATCTCAATACCTAGTTCAATCTCGTTACCGGCAAGTCTCTTTACTCGTTCCGTAATACATCATCCCGCAACTAACTCATTAGTTGCAATGCTTGCAAGGCATAGGTGATTTGCATTGCCGAGTGGGCCCAGAGATACCTCTCCCACAATCGGAGTGACAAATCCTAATCTCGAAATATGCCAACCCAACAAGTACCTTCGGAGACACCTGTAGAGCACCTTTATAATCACCCAGTTACATTGTGACGTTTGGTAGCACACAAAGTGTTCCTCCGGTAAACGGGAGTTGCATAATCTCATAGTCATAGGAACATGTATAAGTCATGAAGAAAGCAATAGCAACATACTAAACGATCGAGTGCTAAGCTAACGGAATGGGTCAAGTCAATCACATCATTCTCCTAATGATGTGATCCCGTTAATCAAATGACAACCCATGTCTATGGCTAGGAAACATAACCATCTTTGATCAACGAGCTAGTCAAGTAGAGGCATACTAGTGACACTCTGTTTGTCTATGTATTCACACAAGTATTATGTTTCCGGTTAATACAATTCTAGCATGAATAATAAACATTTATCATGATATAAGGAAATAAATAATAACTTTATTATTGCCTCTAGGGCATATTTCCTTCAGTCTCCCACTTGCACTAGAGTCAATAATCTAGATTACACAGTTATGATTCTAACACCCATGGAGTCTTGGTGTTGATCGTGTTTTGCTCGTGGAAGAGGCTTAGTCAACGGGTCTGCAACATTCAGATCCGTATGTATCTTGCAAATTTCTATGTCTCCCACCTGGACCAGATCCCGGATGGAATTGAAGCGTATCTTGATGTGCTTGGTTCTCTTGTGAAATCTGGATTCCTTCACCAAGGCAATTGCTCCAGTATTGTCACAAAAGATTTTCATTAGACCCGATGCACTAGGTATGACACCTAGATCGGATATGAACTCCTTCATCCAGACTCCTTCATTTGCTGCTTCCGAAGCATCACACGTAGATCCCGCCACGATGCTTTGTTTTGAACTGCACCAACTGACAGCTCCATCGTTCAATGTAAACATGTACCGGTTTGCGATTTAGAATCGTCCGGATCAGTGTCAAAGCTTGCATCAACGTAACCATTTACAATGAGCTCTTTGTCACCTCCATATACGAGAAACATATCCTTCATCCTTTTCAGGTATTTCAGGATGTTCTTGACCGCTGTCCAGTGATCCACTCCTGGATTACTTTGGTACCTCCCTGCTAGACTTATAGCAAGGCACACATCAGGTCTGGTACACAGCATTGCATACATGATAGAGCCTATGGCTGAAGCATAGGGAACTTCTTTCATCTTCTCTCTATCTTCTGCAGTGGTCGGGCATTGAGTCTTACTCAACTTCACACCTTGTAACACAGGCAAAAACCCTTTCTTTGCTTGATCCATTTTGAACTTCTTCAAAACTTTGTCAAGGTATGTGCTTTGTGAAATTTCAATTAAGCGTCCAGATCTATCTCTATAGATCTTGATGCCCAATATATAAGCAGCTTCACCGAGGTCCTTCATTGAAAAACTCTTATTCAAGTATCCTTTTATGCTATCCAGAAATTCTATATCATTTCCAATCAACAATATGTCATCCACATATAATATCAGAAATGCTACAGAGCTCCCACTCACTTTCTTGTAAATACAGGTTTCTCCAAAAGTCTATATAAAACCAAATGCTTTGATCACACTATCAAAGCGGTATTCCAACTCCGAGAGGCTTGCACCAGTCCATAGATGGATTGCTGGAGCTTGCACACTTTGTTAGCTCCCTTTGGATCGATAAAACCTTCTGGTGCATCATATACAACTCTTCTTCCAGAAATCCATTCAGGAATGCAGTTTTGACATCCATTTGCCAAATTTCATAATCATAAAATGCGGCAATTGCTAACATGATTCGGACATAATCTCCCTCGCTACGGGTGAGAAAGTCTCATCGTAGTCAATCCCTTGTACTTGTCGAAAACCTTTCGCAACAAGTCGAGCTTTATAGACAGTAACATTACCGTCAGCGTCAGTCTTCTTCTTGAAGATCCATTTATTCTCAATGGCTTGCCGATCATCGGGCAAGTCAACCAAAGTCCATACTTTGTTCTCATACATGGATCCCATCTCAGATTTCATGGCTTCAAGCCATTTTGCAGAATCTAGGCTCACCATCGCTTCTTCATAGTTTGTAGGTTCATCATGGTCTAGTAACATAACCTCCAGAACAGGATTACCGTACCACTCTGGTGCGGATCTTATTCTGTTTGACCTACGAGGTTCAGCAATAACTTGATCTGAAGTTTCATGATCATTATCATTAACTTCCTCACTAATTGGTGTAGACGTCACAGGAACCGGTTTCTGTGATGAACTACTTTCCAATAAGGGAGCAGGTACAGTTACCTCATCAAGTTCTACTTTCCTCCCACTCACTTCTTTCGAGAGAAACTCCTTCTCTAGAAAGGATCCAAATTTAGCAACAAAAATCTTGCCTTCGGATCTGTGATAGAAGGTGTACCCAACAGTCTCTTTTGGGTATCCTATGAAGACACATTTCTCCGATTTGGGTTCGAGCTTATCAGGTTGAAGCTTTTTCACATAAGCATCGCAGCCTCAAACTTTAAGAAACGACAACTTTGGTTTCTTGCCAAACCATAGTTCATAAGGCGTCGTCTCAACGGATTTAGATGGTGCCCTATTTAACGTGAATGCAGCCGTCTCTAAAGCATAACCCCAAAACGATAGCGGTAAATCAGTAAGAGACATCATTGATCGCACCATATCTATTAAAGTACGATGACGACGTTCGGACACACCATTACGCTGTGGTGTTCCGGGTGGCGTGAGTTGCGAAACTATTCCGCATTGTTTCAAATGTAGACCAAACTCGTAACTCAAATATTCTCCTCCACGATCAGATCGTAGAAACTTTATTTTCTTGTTACGATGATTTTCAACTTCACTCTGAAATTCTTGAACTTTCCAAATGTTTCAGACTTATGTTATCTGTGAAGGTGAGAAAATAACGATATCTGCCACGAGCCCCAACGTTCATCGAACCACATACATCTGTATGTATGATTTCCAACAAATCTATTGCTCTAACCATAGTACCGGAGAACAACATTTTAGTCATCTTGCCCATGAGGCACGGTTCGCACGTACGAAGTGATTCATAATCAAGTGGTTCCAAAAGTCCATCAGTATGGAGTTTCTTCATGCGCTTTACACCGATATGACCTAAACGACAGTGCCACAAATAAGTTGCACTATCATTATCAACTCTGCATATTTTGGCTT
This sequence comes from Triticum aestivum, assembly GCF_018294505.1. NCBI lineage: Eukaryota > Viridiplantae > Streptophyta > Magnoliopsida > Poales > Poaceae > Triticum > Triticum aestivum. The sequence continues at coordinate 8,136,789 of NC_057814.1, forward strand.
CAATACTATGAATATGTGTATCACTACTATCGAGATTCAACAAAAATAGACCACTCTTCAAGGGTGCATGACCATAAAAGATATTACTCATATAAATAGAACAACCATTATTCTCTGATTTAAATGAATAACCGTCTCACATTAAACAAGATCCAGATATAATGTTCATGCTCAACGCTGGCACCAAATAACAATTATTTAGGTCTAAAACTAATACCGAAGGTAGATGTAGAGGTAGCGTGCCGACCGCGATCACATCGACTTTGGAACCATTTCCCATGCGCGTCGTCACCTCGTCCTTAGCCAATCTTCGCTTAATCCGTATCCCCTGTTTCGAGTTGCAAATATTAGCAACAAAACCAGCATCAAATACCCAGGTGCTACCGCGAGCATTAGTAAGGTACACATCAATAACATGTATATCACATATACCTTTGTTCAGCTTGCCATCCTTCTTATACGTGGGGCAGTTCCGCTTCCAGTGACCAGTTTGCTTGCAGTAGAAGCACTCAGTCTCAGGCTTAGGTCCAGACTTGGGTTTCTTCTCCTGAGCAGCAACTTGCTTGCTGTTCTTCTTGAAGTTCCCCTTCTTCTTCCCTTTGCCCTTTTTCTTGAAACTGGTGGTCTTATTGACCATCAACACTTGATGCTCCTTCTTGATTTCTACCTCCGCAGCCTTTAGCATTGCGAAGAGCTCGGGAATCGTCTTATCCATCCCTTGCATGTTATAGTTCATCACGAAGCTCTTGTAGCTTGGTGGTAGTGATTGAAGAATTCTGTCAATGACGCTATCATCCGGAAGATTAACTCCTAGTTGAATCAAGTGATTATTATACCCAGACATTTTGAGTATATGCTCACTGACAGAACTATTCTCCTCCATCTTGCAGCTGTAGAACTTATTGGAGACTTCATATCTCTCAATCCGGGCATTAGCTTGAAATATTAACTTTAACTCCTGGAACATCTCATATGCTCCATGACGTTCAAAACGTTGTTGAAGTCCCGGTTCTAAGCCGTAAAGCATGGCACACTGAACTATCGAGTAGTCATCAGCTTTGCTCTGCCAGACGTTCATAACATCTGGTGTTGCTCCTGCAGCAGGTTTGGCACCTAGCGGTGCTTCCAGGACGTAATTCTTCTGTGCAGCAATGAGGATAATCCTCAAGTTACGGACCCAGTCCGTGTAATTGCTACCATCATCTTTCAACTTTGCTTTCTCAAGGAACGCATTAAAATTCAACGGAACAACAGAACAGGCCATCTATCTACAAACAACATAGACAAGCAAGATACTACCAGGTACTAAGTTCATGATAAATTTAAGTTCAATTAATCATATTACTTAAGAACTCCCACTTAGATAGACATCTCTCTAATCCTCTAAGTGATCACGTGATCCAAATCAACTAAACCATGTCCGATCATCACGTGAGATGGAGTAGTTTCAATGGTGAACATCACTATGTTGATCATATCTACTATATGATTCACGCTCGACCTTTCGGTCTCCGTGTTCCGAGGCCATATCTGTTATATGCTAGGCTCGTCAAGTTTAACCTGAGTATTCTGCGTGTGCAACTGTTTTGCACCCGTTTTATTTGAACGTAGAGCCTATCACACCCGATCATCACGTGGTGTCTCAGCACGAAGAACTTTCGCAATGGTGCATACTCAGGGAGAACACTTATACTTTGATAATTTAGTGAGAGATCATCTTATAATGCTACCGTCAATCAAAGCAAGATAAGATGCATAAAAGATAAACATCACATGCAATCAATATAAGTGATGATATGGCCATCATCATCTTGTGCTTGTGATCTCCATCTCCGAAGCACCGTCATGATCACCATCGTCACCGGCGCGACATCTTGATCTCCATCGTAGCATCGTTGTCGACTCGCCAATCTTATGCTTTTACGACTATCGCTACCGCTTAGTGATAAAGTAAAGCATTACAGGGCGATTGCATTGCATACAATAAAGCGACAACCATATGGCTCCTGCCAGTTGCCGATAACTCAGTTACAAAACATGATCATCTCATACAATAAAATTTAGCATCATGTCTTGACCATATCACATCACAACATGCCCTGCAAAAACAAGTTAGACGTCCTCTACTTTGTTGTTGCAAGTTTTACGTGGCTGCTACTGGGCTTAGCAAGAACCGTTCTTACCTACGCATCAAAACCACAATGATAGTTTGTCAAGTTGGTGCTGTTTTAACCTTCGCAAGGACCGGGCGTAGCCACACTCGGTTCAACTAAAGTTGGAGAAACTGACACCCGCCAGCCACCTGTGTGCAAAGCACGTCGGTAGAACCAGTCTCGCGTAAGCGTACGTGTAATGTCGGTCCGGGCCGCTTCATCCAACAATACCGCCGAACCAAAGTATGACATGCTGGTAAGCAGTATGACTTATATCGCCCACAACTCACTTGTGTTCTACTCGTGCATATGACATCTACGCATAAAACCAGGCTCGGATGCCACTGTTGGGGAACGTAGTAATTTCAAAAAATTTCCTACGCACACGCAAGATCATGGTGATGCATAGCAACGAGAGGGGAGAGTGTTGTCCACGTACCCTCGTAGACCGAAAGCAGAAGCGTTAGCACAACGCGGTTGATGTAGTCATACGTCTTCACGATCCGACCGATCAAGTACCGAACGCACAGCACCTCCGAGTTCAGCACACGTTCAGCCCGATGATGTCCCTCGAACTCCGATCCAGCCGAGTGTTGAGGGAGAGTTTCGTCAGCACGACGGCGTGGTGACGATGATGATGTTCTATCGACGCAGGGCTTCGCCTAAGCACCGCTACAGTATTATCGAGGTGGACTATGGTGGAGGGGGGCACCGCACACGGCTAAAAGATCAAACGATCAATTGTTGTGTCTCTAGGGTGCCCCCTGCCCCCGTATATAAAGGAGCAAGGGGGAGGTGCGGCCGGCCAGGAGGGGGCGCGCCTGGAGGAGTCCTACTCCCACCGGGAGTAGGACTCCCTCCCTTTTCCTTGTTGGATTAGGGGGAGAGGGGGAAAGAGGTGGAGGAGAGGAAGGAAAGGGGGGGCGCCGCCCCCCTCTCCTTGTCCTATTCGGACTAGGGGGGGGAGGGGCGCGCGGCCCTGCCCTGGCCGCCTCTCCTCTTCTCCACTAAGGCCCATCATGGCCCATTAAGTCCCCGGGGGGTTCCGGTAACCTCCCGGTACTCCGGTAAAATCCCGATTTCACCCGGAACACTTCCGACATCCAAACATAGGCTTCCAATATATCAATCTTCATGTCTCGACCATTTCGAGACTAATCGTCATGTCCGTGATCACATCCGGGACTCCGAACAACCTTCGGTACATCAAACATATAAACTCATAATATAACTGTCATCGAAACGTTAAGCGTGCGGACCCTACGGGTTCGAGAACTGTGTAGACATGACCGATACATGTCTCCGGTCAATAACCAATAGCGGAACCTGGATGCTCATACTAGCTCCCACATATTCTACGAAGATCTTTATCGGTCAGACCGCATAACAACATACGTTGTTCCCTTTGTCATCGGTATGTTACTTACCCGAGATTCGATCGTCGGTATCTCAATACCTAGTTCAATCTCGTTACCGGCAAGTCTCTTTACTCGTTCCGTAATACATCATCCCGCAACTAACTCATTAGTTGCAATGCTTGCAAGGCTTAAGTGATGTGCATTGCCGAGTGGGCCCAGAGATACCTCTCCGACAATCGGAGTGTCAAATCCTAATCTCGAAATATGCCAACCCAACAAGTACCATCGGAGATACCTGTAGAGCACCTTTATAATCACCCAGTTACATTGTGACATTTGGTAGCACACAAAGTGTTCCTCCGGTAAACGGGAGTTGCATAATCTCATAGTCATAGGAACATGTATAAGTCATGAAGAAAGCAATAGCAACATACTAAACGATCGAGTGCTAAGCTAACGGAATGGGTCAAATCAATCACATAATTCTCCTAATGATGTGATCCCGTTAATCAAATGACAACCCATGTCTATGGCTAGGAAACATAACCATCTTTGATCAACGAGCTAGTCAAGTAGAGGCATACTAGTGACACTCTGTTTGTCTATGTATTCACACAAGTATTATGTTTCCGGTTAATACAATTCTAGCATGAATAATAAACATTTATCATGATATAAGGAAATAAATAATAACTTTATTATTGCCTCTAGGGCATATTTCCTTCAGTCTCCCACTTGCACTAGAGTCAATAATCTAGATTACACAGTTATGATTCTAACACCCATGGAGTCTTGGTGCTGATCATGTTTTGCTCGTGGAAGAGGCTTAGTCAACGGGTCTGCAACATTCAGATCCGTATGTATCTTGCAAATTTCTATGTCTCCCACCTGGACCAGATCCCGGATGGAATTGAAGCGTCTCTTGATGTGCTTGGTTCTCTTGTGAAATCTGGATTCCTTCGCCAAGGCAATTGCTCCAGTATTGTCACAAAAGATTTTCATTGGACCCGATGCACTAGGTATGACACCTAGATCGGATATGAACTCCTTCATCCAGACTCCTTCATTTGCTGCTTCCGGAGCAGCTATGTATTCTGCTTCACACATAGATCCCGCCACGAAGCTTTGTTTAGAAATGCACCAACTGACAGCTCCATCGTTGAATGTAAACACGTATCCGGTTTACGATTTAGAATCGTCCGGATCAGTGTCAAAGCTTGCATCAACGTAACCATTTACAATGAGCTCTTTGTCACCTCCATATACGAGAAACATATCCTTCGTCATTTTCAGGTATTTCAAGATGTTCTTGACCGCTGTCCAGTGATCCACTCCTGGATTACTTTGGTACCTCCCTGCTAGACTTATAGCAAGGCACACATCAGGTCTGGTACACAGCATTGCATACATGATAGAGCCTATGGCTGAAGCATAGGGAACTTCTTTCATCTTCTCTCTATCTTCTGCAGTGGTCGGGCACACAAAGTGTTCCTCCGGTAAACGGGAGTTGCATAATCTCATAGTCATAGGAACATGTATAAGTCATGAAGAAAGCAATAGCAACATACTAAACGATCGAGTGCTAAGCTAACGAAATGGGTCATGTCAATCACATCATTCTCCTAATGATGTGATCCCATTAATGAAATGACAACCCATGTCTATGGCTAGGAAACATAACCATGTTTGATCAACGAGCTAGTCAAGTAGAGGCATACTAGTGACACTCTGTTTGTCTATGTATTCACACAAGTATTATGTTTCCGGTTAATACAATTCTAGCATGAATAATAAACATTTATCATGATATAAGGAAATAAATAATAACTTTATTATTGCCTCTAGGGCATATTTCCTTCAACCATAGCATTAAAGTATCAAGTCCCCTTTATCCCATACGCAAACAACCTACTTACTCGGGTCTGTGCTTCTGTCACTCACGCCACCCACCATAAGCAAATCATGAACATATTGCAAACCCTACAGCGGGGATCCCTCACGCTTGCGCGACACCGAGAGCACCATAGGACAACACCAATAATAAAACATGCAACTCAAATCAATCATAGCAATTCATCAATCACCGGTAGGACAACGAAAATCTACTCAGACATCATAGGGTGGCAACACATCATTGGAAAATAATATGAAGCATAAAGCACCATATTCAAGTAGAGGGTACAGCGGGATGCGGGAGAGTGGACCGCTGAATATAGAAGGGGGAAGGTGATGGAGATGTTGGTGAAGATGGCGGAGGTCTTGGTGAAGATCGCGGTGATGATGATGGCCCCCGGCAGCGCTCCGCCGCCACCGGAAGCAAGGGGGAGAGAGCCCCCCTTCTTCTTCTTCTTCCTTGACCTTCTCCCTAGATGGGAGAAGGGTTTACCCTCTGGTCCTTGGCTCCCATGGCTTGGGAGGGGCGAGAGCCCCTCCGAGATTGGATCTATCTCTCTGTCTCTCTCTGTTTCTGCGTTTTCTGATTCTGCCCCTTCACCGTTTCTTTTATATCCGGAGATCCGTAACTCCGATTGGGGTGAATCTTTTGCCCAGATCTTTCTCATAAAATTAGCTTTCTTGCGGCAAAAGAAGAGCGTCAACCGCCTTACGGAGGGGCAGGAGAGTCCAGGGCGCGCCTGCCTCTCTGGGGCCCGCCCCCTATCTCCTGGCCCCCTCGGGCACCGTCTCGCGTTGATTTTACTTCCCAAAAATCACAAATATTCCGAAATAATTCTCCGTCCGTTTTTATCCCGTTTGGACTCCGTTTGATATGGGGTTTCTGCGAAACATAAAACATGCAACAAACAGGAACTGACACTGGGCACTGGATCAATATGTTAGTCCCAAAAATAGTATAAAAAGTTGCCAAAAGTATATGACAGTTGAATAATATTGTCATGGAACAATCAAAAATTATAGATACGACGGAGACATATCAAGGGGGTATATCGACCCCCCCTCATGTCGAAGTTATCGGGGAGGGGGTATATCGACCCCCCCCCCCCGTCATGTTGAATTCCCGAGAGAGTTAGGAACCGGAGGGGGACTCCTCCCCCCTCATGTCTGAGGAGTTTTTACTCCCTCTCTCCCATGAAACATTCGTCGAACTAACTTAATACGACTTTTAACAGAAAACATTCATCGAATAAAAAAAATTCTATGAACATTAAAAATTCTAACTTTTGCATATTCCTAGAACCCTCGACCCTCGAACCCTCGACCATAGAACCCTCAACCCTCGACCCTAGAACCCTCGAACCCTCGACCCCTCGACCCTCTACGACCCTCGAACCCTCGACGACCCTCGAACCCTCGAACCCTCGACCCTAGAAGAAAGGAATAGAGAGAGGAGAAGATCGAAGAAAAAAAAGAAGAAAAAAAAAGAGGAGAAGAAGAAAGGAATAGAGGTGAAGAAGAAAAAAAATAGAAATTACTCTATTTTTTCTTCTTATCTTCTATTCCTTTCTTCTTCTCCTCTTTTTTTTAATTTTTTTCTCTTCTTATTTATTTCTCCTCCTCTTCTCCTTTTTCTTTTCCTTCTTCCTAAACTAAACATAAACTAAATTAATCCTAAAACTAAACAAAACTTCTCCTCCTCCCTTTTTCTTCTTCTTCTTTTTTTTCATCCTAAAACTTTATGAACAAAATTACAACAGAAATAAAAATAAAAATTATATGAACAAAATAAAAATTCTATAAAAATAAAGACATATTCTTTGGATATGAACATACACAAATTTGCATATTCTACAATAATATCACCAAAAAATTCTATGAACAGAAAAAAATCCTAACTTTTGCATATGCACATACATACATCATCGTCATCATCAGCATCTACTACAATATGAACAAAAAATCTATATATGTGAACAGGGCCTTCGTGTCGTCGGCGTCGGGGCGGGCGGCAGCATTGGGGCGCGGGGCGGGGGGGGGGGGGGGGGGGGGGGGGAGGGGAAGAGGGGGGGACGACGCGGTGAGGCTCACAGTGCAGGCGAGGTATTAATAAACCTGACAGGTTAATTGAAGAGTGCAATATTGTTTATTTCGCTTTATCTGTTGCAGAAGAAATTGAAGGTAATTCTGAGCCTTCTTCATATTCTGAGGCTATTATTTCCGGTGATAGTAATAAGTGGATGACTGCTATGCATGATGAGATGGAATCACTTGAAAAGAATGGCACTTGGGATTTAGTAAAATTGCCTAGAGAGAAGAAACATATTCGTTGCAAGTGGGTTTTCAAGAGGAAAGAAGGTGTTTCTCCTAATGATGAGACAAGATATAAAGCAAGGTTAGTTGCTAAAGGTTACAGTCAAATTCCAGGTATTGACTATAATGAAGTCTTTTCTCCTGTTGTGAAGCATAGCTCTATTCGCACTTTACTCAGTATTGTTGCCATGCATGATCTTGAGCTTGAACAATTGGATGTTAAAACTGCATTCTTACATGGAAAATTAGAAGAGGATATTTATATGGAACAACCTGAAGGTTTTGTTATTCCTGGAAAAGAAAAGCTTGTATGTAAGTTAAAGAAATCTCTTTATGGATTGAAGCAATCCCCGAGACAGTGGTACAAGAGATTTGACACCTTTATGCTCTCTCAAGGTTTCAAAAGGTCTAATTATGATAGTTGTGTTTATTTGAAAACTGTCAATGGTTCAACTATTTATTTGCTCCTTTATGTTGATGATATGCTAATTGCTGCAAAGAGTATGTCAGAGATTAATGAACTAAAGAAGCAATTGAGTAATGAATTTGAGATGAAGGATTTGGGTGCAGCAAAGAAAATTCTTGGCATGGAAATATCCAGAGATAGACCGTCTGGAAAAGTATATCTAAGTCAGAGAGGATATATTGATAAAGTTCTTCGTCGTTTTAATATGCATAATGCCAAGCCGGTGAGTACTCCGTTAGCTGCACACTTCAAATTATCATAAGCTTTATGTCCTAAGTCAGATGCAGATATTGAGTACATGTCTAGAGTTCCCTATTCGATTGCAGTTGGTTCACTTATGTATGCCATGGTTTGTTCTCGTCCGGATTTATCATATGCATTGAGTGTTGTCAGTAGACACATGGCTAATCCTGGAAAAGAGCATTGGAGAGCAGTTCAGTGGATTTTCAGATACCTGCGTGGTACTTCTAATGCTTATTTACAGTTTGGGAAAACTGGAGATGGACTTGTTGGCTTTGTTGATTCTGATTTTGCTGGTGATTTGGATAAGAGAAGATCACTCACAGGTTATGTTTTCACCATTGGTGGTTGTGCTGTGAGTTGGAGAGTAACTTTGCAGTCTATTGTGGCATGTTCACTACTGATGCCAAGTATACACTGAGCTTTGTGGAGACTCATCTTGCCCTACCATATTTTCTGACAGTCAAAGTGCCATATATCTTACAAAGAATCAAATGTATCATGAGAGGACAAAGCACATTGATGTCAGATTTCATCATATTCGAGATGTTGTTGCTGAAGGCAATTTGAAGGTATGCAAGATAAGTACTCATGATAATCCTGCTGATATGATGACAAAGCCAGTTCCGACCAATAAGTTTGAGCTTTGCTCAGGCTTAGTTGGTATTTCTCACTAGTCCTATGGACTTTGACGCACAAGGTGTTTATGCTGATTTGGATGGAGTTATTCACTTTTTTGACTAGTGGAGGGAATTTGGATCAAGGTGGAGATTGTTAAATTGTGATCCAAATTATACCGTATTGGACTAGAATAGTACAAATGGTGTGGGCCTTTTGCGTTAGTACCGACGCGTACGAGTACAACTCGTTATTTGTCCTACAAGGACTCTTATGTGTTGCCCCTCATATATACCCCATGTAGTCGCACCTAAGACGGTCTGTCGTCTCGTGCTTGTAATACTCCTGTATCATAGTGATTGCGCCTTCGTGCGTCCATGGTTTTCTCCCGCAAGGGTTTCCACGTAAAAATCCGTGTCTCTCGTGTCTCATTTATTCTCGTTATTATCTAACAGGAATATTTGAGGATCGAAGACTGCAAAAGTCTGGCGAGGCTGCCTTCGAACCTTGGAAATCTGGCCAAGCTGAGGACTTTCGAAGTGTTTGACTGCATTGCCCTCAAAACACTGCCTGATGAGATGTGTGGCCTCACTTCTCTTAGGGAACTGGTGATTTGGCGCTGTCCAGCCCTGGAGGAATTCCCGCATGGTCTCCTGGAGCGGTTGCCAGCCGTCAAAAAGCTTAGCATACTTGATTGCGCGGAGTTGGTAAGACAATGCAGAGAAGGTGGGGAATATTTCCACTTGGTCTCCTCTGTCCCAGATAAATTCATGAAGATCCAAGCTGCGAAGTAAATAATCAATCCCCCTTCTGTATAAATAAACGTTCACACATCAAATTCGGTGCCAACATGGGATGCTAACGCGATAAATCGATGTACCTGCAGGCTGCAGGTGGGAATCTCTGAAAGCCTCCACAGCATGAAGGGGGCAGCCGCCGTGCTCGGCAGGGCGCTGAGGGGGAGGAGATTAGAGGAAAGTTCCGCTGCACGCGCAACGGCCTGAAGCAGCGGCCGTCCTTGTCGCCAGAGCACTTTGACGGCTGAAGCATGGAGATGGAGCGAGAGCTGGATGGATGGACGCCCTGGGCAGAGGCCCAATAGACTTGAAGCCCTCTCTGGTAGGGATTAGCCTCATTATTTGTTGTGTTTTGAGAATGCTACACTTGTGATATTTGTACCACATGCAAGTTAGTTATATTGCTCCTGGCAGTAGCTTCTGCCATTTTTTACCACATACCCAATTTCACTGCCAGAACCAATGTGTTTGCAAGTCATAACCTTATGTTCTTAGCCATCTTGCAAACATTTCAGTTCTTCGTTTACTTCTTTTCTGTTTAACATTTCAGTTCTTCGTTTACTTCTTTTCTGTTTAGCCATGGACCGAGTTACAGACATAAGGCTTCCTTCTTTTTGGGCGAGAAAGCATGGGCCTTCATTGTAAAGATTTGATTTATTTTTTTATCCTTTCTCCATGGAGTTTATTATGAGCTGCATCTGATTCCAACCTATGTGTAAAAGATTGTATTTTCACGTGTAAATACTCAGTCTGTGCTGTAACAACAAGTCTTCTTGTCAGGTAGATAAACTTAACAGAGCAAGAGAGAAAAATCTTCTGCACAACTGCAATATCATAGTGCTGATATGATGAGATTATTCCAATTGTACAATGCGCATAACAATGGCAGTAATAATCTGACCTCGTGTGTCTCTGCCTTCCTTGAGTTGCAACCTTTGGAAGCCTGACGAGAACTATCCTAATACAACTTCTACAGACTAGAGAAGATTTATTCATCTGTGTTGTCCACAACTAATCATCACCAGATTAACTCTTCCATGGAATCAATGATAACCAGTATTCCAGTGACACCATTGATCAACTTGCTCTCTTAGAACTCCCTCCTCTTGATAGCCAATTTACTTGGTCAAATAAAAGACTGTCACCTACGCTAATACGTCTAGATAGAGTACTTATCAACCTATCTTGGGATGCTCTCTTTCCCAACTCACACCTCACCTCTCTTACTAGATTCGTCTCTGATCACGTCCCACTCCTGGTCACTATATCCACGTCCGTCCCTTCTTCCCGCCTTTTTAGATTTGAACGCTTCTGGACCTCATTCCAGGCCTGTACTAATATTGTACGGGCCTGCTGGTGGCCCATCTCCCAAAACCACTTCGGGCCTCCCACGGATCCAGCCGCTTCTCTCGCCCAAAGCATCAAAAAAACATGATCGGCCCTAAAATCTTGGGCCAAAACGTTGCAGCCCATCTGCCAACGGGAAAACAACTGCAAGGTGGCAATCCAGGATCTTCACCTAAACGAGGAATTCGCTACTCTATCCCCTCTCAAGCAGAAACTTAGGCTTGCGATCTCTAACTTGCTACAGTCTGCTATCAAGCAAAAAATCGCCTTCTGGAAACAGAGGGGGGAGATTAGAGTCGCCATCGATGGTGATGAAAACACTAGGTTCTTCCCTGCTTCTGCTACTCGGCGCTCTCGAACAAACAAAATTCCGTTGCTTATACACAACTCCTCCGAAGTTTTCCTGCACGAACAAAAAGCTGACATCTTAAAAATTTATTTCCAACAACTAATTGGGGCCACAAAAAATGCTACTTGGAACTTTAGTCTGCGACAGTTATACCCCACACCCCTTCCCCAGCTCTCTGATCTTGCACAACCCTTCTCCCATGACGAAATCCACCAAGCTTTTCTCACCATGAACGCAAACGCAAGCCCTGGACCGGATGGCTTTGGACCCATCTTCTTTAGAAAATTTTGGAATGATATCAAACAGTCCATTCTACCTTTCTTCTCCGCCTTCCATGATCAGACTGCTTCGCTTGAACGTTTTAACCGTGCCTTCATGGTGCTCCTTCCCAAAACCCTGGCGCCAACATCTCCAGATGCTTTTAGACCCATCTCTCTTCAAAACTGCACTCCAAAAGCAGTTGCTAAAGTGCTTACAAATAGAGTAAAACCTCTCATCCCGCTGCTCATTCATTATGATCAAACGGGTTTCCTACATGGACGCAACATTGCCGAAAACTTCATTTATGCTGCTGATATCCTAAGTGCTTGCCACACACGTAAAGCTCCAACCATGGTATTCAAGCTTGATTTCAGGAAAGCTTTTGACTCCATTTGCTGGTCCTCCCTCATTGAAATCCTACAAGCTCGAGGGTTCCCTCCAATTTTCTGTTCTTGGGTCCAAAACATTCTGCGCACTGGAAAATCGGCTATCCTCCTAAATGGCATTCCGGGGCCCTGGATCCAATGTAGATGTGGCCTTCGCCAAGGGGACCCATTTTCGCCATACTTGTTCATCATCGTTGCAGATGTTCTTCAAAGATTGATCGCCAACGCTTTCCAAAAGAACGTACTTTGACACCCGCTACGACCAAATGAACCACCAGTGACACTTCAATACGCGGACGATACCCTCATAATCGCTGCTGCTAACGAAGCCGCCACCTTAACTCTAAAAAAACTCTTCATGATTTTGCCCTTGCAACGGGGCTGGTTATCAACTTCCAAAAAACGGCACTTCTCACCATCGCCTCTGATTCTTCCACGCAAAACAACATAGCTTCAGCTATTGGATGCTCTTTATCCTCCTTTCCACTAATTTACCTAGCCCCCCCCCCCTCTCCCCTACCAAACTGCCTCTCACTGCCTTCGACCCGATCATAGACAGCTTTCGAAAATTCCTCTTCGGCTGGGTAGCGCGCCTGCTCTCACGTGGTGCCCGACTGACACTGCTCACTGCGGTCCTAGACTCATTAACAGTTTATTTCATGTCAGTTTTTCGTCTCCCTAAGTCGATCTTAGCTAAACTTGACGCCATTCGGAGGGCGTCCTTCTGGTCCAACGAGGCAACTTGCACGGGCGCGAGCTTCTTAGTAGCATGGAAAAACATTTGCAAACCGAAAGACATTGGTGGTCTAGGCATTAAAAATCTAGAAGTTCAGAACCGCTGCTTGCTTATGAAATTCTCTTTCAAGATTCTGCAGAACCCAAACGTCCCTTGGACACAGTGGTATCACCACCAGTATCCTCTTGGCATCACAGCAAAAACTTCAAGGCCCTCCTTTCTCTGCAAAATTATCAACAAAAACTTGCCACTGCTCATTCAACACTCATTTGTGATCACGTACAATGGCCTCTCCACCTTTTTCTGGCAGGACAAATGGCTGTTACAGTCACCTCTCCACAAAGTATTCCCCAACCTCCACTCACACTCCATAGATGACAAGGTTTTAGTGGCTACAGTATGGCAAAATGGCTTATTGGCGAACCTGCGGAACCATCTGTCTAATGCTGCTGCTCGCTGTTAGACTGTCTGCTGTTGCTGTTGCAGGATTTTCAGCAGGTGGACCGATCTGACGAACGGTCCCTCACACATGGGCTTCCGTTCTCTGCCAAGAACGCCTACTCCTCCATTGTTGCTGAAGATGACGCGACCCTCACCATGACTTTGTCTGGGCCTCCAAGGTTCCGATCAAGGTCAAGATCTTCGCCTGGCTTCTCCTCCACGATCGGCTAAACACGAAAGCCAACATGTTTCACAAGCATATTGCCCAATCAGCTGCTTGTCCCCATTGTCAAGACCCGCATGAGGATGCTCTCCACCTCATCTCCAACTGTTCCTACGCGAGACAGGTTTGGTCCGCCTTGGGTCTGCCGTCGCCAACATCACTTGCTGCTCTGCACCAACACCCAACAATTCTAGGCCTCAACCCCAACATCTGGCCATCGGTGGCTCTGACTGTTGCTTGGAAGCTATGGGACTCCAGAAACGCTCTCGTGTTCAGAAACGAGGATCACTCCCACAGAACTACAATACGAAACATTGTAGCAGATTTCTCTCTCTGGGTTTTCTGGTTCAAAAAGAAGGAAGACAATTTCTTTGCTAAGCAATGGCTTAACTTCCTCTCTGCTGCTATTCACTAAAAGCTGATGTTGTAACTGAACTACTGCTGTAATTCCTCACTTCTCTTTTTGAGTGGTAATATATTCAGGTGGGGAAGCTCTCCCCCCGGTGACCGTTCAAAAAAAATGATAACCAGTATTCCACTGAACGCTTCTTCTAATCAGGCAGGCAGGCACACACACTGATTACGTACTGGATCAACAGAGTGTGGCTATGTATGTGTCGGCGAGCATCTTGCAAGCCGGAACTGGGCCTGTCTGATGAGGTGCCTCTGCTCCTTCCTCACCACACCCAGCCAGTTCCCCTGCCTCTGCCCTCTGCCCTCTGCATCGACGGAGACGAGAAGATGCACACCGTGGGCAGCAGAGGCCCATTAGACCCACCGACGGCAGCAGAGGGTTCAAAGCCTGACTATAGCTGGGGTGCTTAATTACGCCGACCGACGGCTGGGGCATAAATAAATATTGTTGCTTCATCTCTACTACTTTCCTGTAACTGCTTAGTGTTAAGCTTTTGACTGTGCGTATGTGTGGTGAGTTCTGAATGTTTGGTACTAACTGACGCCAAGTAGCAGATTGCCGATGCCAACTTGCCAATCATCTCAGTCTCAAGTTTGCAAAAGTTGGAATTCGGACAGGCATTCAAGATCATGGCTGGGGCTCCAGAGGAACACGCATCTGTAAAGACCATGAACGACTCGGTGTTTCAGGTAACCAAACATTCTAACCACAGCCTTATAATCAACTAGCTGGAGGGAAATCAACTGAACACGGCGTGCTCTGTTTTCCTGCATGCATAAATAAATACTGAAATCGCTTAACTGACACTGCTACCAAATCTGAAGCCACGAAAAAAATGGTTCAGCACATCAGATTCCGCAGACGATAAGTTGATAACACGGATTGCTCACGCGATGGTTCGAACTGTGAGAGGAGCTTCGCCTCGTTCATCCGCCCCCATCTCAACCTATTTCTACCTGCAGGTCGAGGTCGGAATCTCTGAAAACTTCCACAGCAAGAACCAAGTAATGGACAAATTGTGAGAGGAGCTTCGCCTCATTCATCCACCCCCATCTCGCCGCTGTGTGCGCCGCACCTGGGGCAACCGCCATCCTACTCGCCAGAGCGCACGCCAGAAGGTGGGGTGGGGTGGGCGGCGGTGGTTTGGCGGTGGAGCAAAGCGAGATGCGGCGTCAGTACAGAGACGAGGAGGAGAGGTGGGGATGGATGGACGCCGTGGGCAGAGGTCCAATGGACACCAGCAGAGGGCTGGGCTGGGCTGGGCTGGGTCACATTACTTCCCTTTCAAATTAATACTCCAATATCTTCATGTTATTTTTTTTCCACACTTACTTTTTTTCAGCCTACCATTCCATTACGAAATTTATATCTTTTCGAAGATTAAGAAAGAAAAATAGCTTGAAATAAATAAATAATAATTGTCACCAGCAGAGAGCTAGTGTTTAACCATTTTAGAAAGAAAAAACACTATTGTGTTTCCATGTGGTGCATGGATATGGACGTTTGGTTCCTGGGTGTATATACACACTATATATAAAATAAAATAGTAACTAAAAAAAATCTGATTTTTAACTATAAATTTGACCTTCTATTGTACTTGTAAAATCAAATCCACGAAGAAGAAATCCCTGTTGACTTGAGGGCAAAAAGTTTAAATTTTAAGGTGAAATAGATGTGAATAGTAACTTGTGCTATATAGCAATAATTTTTTTTTGCCCAGAAGCCAATGGAAGTTTTTCCTTCGCAAAAATTTATATACTAGTGCAACAAAAGTCAAATTTATTCAAGAAAGTTCTATAATTTTTTGACTTTTTTGCAAAAACTTTTCCATATAGGGTGTATATACACCCATGAACCAAAGGGCATTTCCCTTTGGTTTATGGACTATCCACAAAAAATGGTTAGTATTATGTGCCCAAGAAATAACCTTTTGTAAGTTTTTTTTTAAGGATTACTCTATTTGTCGCAGTTTAGGAATATGTTTTTATCGCGTCGATGCTTTTTTTTACTAGAACTTAGAATATAATTAATTAACGTGGTTTCCCTACATAAGTAAATAGTCCAGCATTACCTCTCTATGAAAACAATCTTTGATAACTAAAGTAGGGATCTAAATGCTCTTATATTTCTTTATGGAGGTAGTAACTAACATATCTATACCTTTCTAATTCATGCATCATTAACCATTTTATATGTTTTAAATGAAAATTATTGGAGTGTGTCTTTGCATGCCTTTTTAACCATGTGGGGCTCCTACAAGAACATGGATTGTTGCAAGCCTGGATAACATGGGAATAATGCATGTCAGAGGCTGAAAAAGACAATTAGACCTGAAAGCATGGATTCCTCTGGTGGCCTTTATAATTGTAATTTTTGTATGTAGATAATCGGAGTTGTCTTATACCAACAATCTTATTTTCAGCTGGATAATAAACTTAACAAAGCAAAGAATTTTTCTTCCTCACAATGGTAACATCATACTGGTGATGGGTTTGCTCCAGTTCGTACAATGCGCATAACATTCAGTAGTTGCAATGACAATCTGATCCGTTGTCTGCTCCTTGAGACCTTGACCTTGAGTTGGAATCCTTGAGAGCATGAAATGAAGCATCCTACCACTACTACTACACAGTGCAGACTAAGCAGATCCATTCATCCATCTGTTATCCACAACTAGTCATCACCAAACTCTTCTATCCATGTAAGCCCGACTTGAAATTCCAAATGTTTTGGCAGCGACGCAACACAACAAACACAACACTTCTGGTCACACTCAGGTCATACAGACAGATACGTTTTTTTTTTGAGGGGATACAGACAGATACGTATACTGTCCATGAGATAGGCGGGTTGATTGTGAGGTCTGGGCCTTGACTCACGTATGGGCCATTATTTCAGGCTGCCTATCCTCTCCAGGTCAAGCTAAGGCTTCTACTAGCTTTTTAAGAGAAGAAGGACAAAGCCCACACACGGTGTGAACCGAACGAACAAGCGACAGAGAAGCAGTTTTTAGTCCCACATGGCTTAGCTTCAGGTAAGCATCCCAATTTATAAGACCGCCAGGCTGTACAGGGGCCGTGCCTACAAGAGAGCACATCCACCCCAACCTGTGCGGTCTGCACATCCAGCAAACCCAACTGGAATATTGAAATCGAATTCTTGTAGCGTATGACAAGTACGCCTGCTAAATATTTTCCTTTTTATGTTCCGTAAATTGTTATTTTAAAAAACCTCAAACATTTTTTGTATGGCTTACGTGTACAACTGCTAAATAATTCATTTTATGTTAGTACACCTGTTAAATAATTACTTTTATCTCGTACACATGGTAAATAATTTTTTCTTTCATTTCTCGCAAACTAGTACTATTTTAAATAGGGAAACGCTTACCATCACCCCGTGGATCGCAGCGGCCGCGTCCACCTCCTTCTTCCCTTAAACGTCTCCATTCTCATGGACAGTTTTGCAACAAAATCTCGGTTGCAACAGAACTGGTGGCTCACCACCCACCTGATCTTTTAGCCGGCGGACGCGTAGCACGCCCCTTTTAAATAACCTCAAGCATTTGTTTTGTATCTACTAGGTAAATGATCATGTGTTGCAACGGGGAATAGATATTCTAATCATGTTGAATATATGTGGTTAGGATTCTTATGTGCATCAAACAACATAGTTGGCTTTTTTTAAACTTTTAAATCATTCTTCTTCGATCTTCTTCTTCCCAGTTCATGCTCCCCACCGTTGTTAATGGCACACCCCTCTCATAAATCCCAACACTCCCGCAAACCCAAGGTATGTTGCAGCCATTGAAGCAAGAACAAACAAGCACCAAACCAACTTATAGATAGTGCACCAAAATATGCATCTGATTGACATTCTTGACAAATTTGACATCAGAACTAAAAATATATAGAGAATTACACATATGGAGATATGTGATATGTGGTGTGCTTAAGATACTGCTTTGATATGCCTAATTTTGCAAACATAATGTATATGCCTAATTTTGCAAACATAATGTAAGATCTATTGTGTGCACACATATATCGTGTATAGCAGAACTAAAGTTGGATGGATGGATGAATGAATGAAAGCAAGGAGGATATTCCATTTTATAATATGTGTGGCATTACCAAATATTAGATCTTTAGAAATTGATTAGAGACTGAGCACGTGATTGATTCCTTTCCATCAAGGCATTTCCAAATATACCAAAATTGATTTGATTTGAAAGATAAAAATTCAGTTTATTTAGAACGGTAGGCTGAAAACGGTTTAATTAGATTGGTGGGATAGCGAATGCCTGGAAAACAAATCAGTGGAAGGGTGATGGTCGTACATGGAAGGTTGGACAAAGGGGGTGGTGAGAAAAAACTAAAAGATGAAACCTTAGATCATTTTTAAGTAACAAAGACTACCCAATAAAAAGAACTAGATGAAGTACATCCAAACCATCTCAACCGTCTATTAACAAGATCGAAGGGCTTGTTTGGTTGCGTTGTTTTAGCAAAAATAATTTTCCATCAAATCATATAACCGTGTAACAAACTAAAACCATGTTTGGCTCCCATATCAAAAACATGGGGTACCTCATTTTTAGTGTGTGGCGAGGCGTGCGTCACGGAAAGGCACACCCCCCGCTCTCGATACGTGTGCTCTTGGGCCTGCCCATGTGCTCAGGCGGGGCGGCCCTTTTTTGTTCTTCTCTTTCATTTTTCATTTTTGTATCTTTTTTTCTTTTCTGTTTTTCTTTTTTGCTTCTTTAATTAAATTTCTGGGCATCAATTTTTTCATGATTTTGAAAAATGTTCTGTTAATTGTTCACAAATTTTAAAATGTCCCTGGATTTTTTTAGAAAATAAAATTTAGAAAATGTTCAAGAGTTTTCAAAATATTTCCACATTCAAAAAATATTCCGTTTTTAAGTGTTCGCAAATTTCATGAAAATGTTCAGCAAAAAATGTTGCTGATTAAACAAATGTTTGTGAATTTCAAAAATTGTTGCCAAAGCGTCGCGGAAACGCGCACCACCCGCGCTCGACGTGTGTGCTCTTGGGCCTGCCCATGTGCTCAGGCGGGCGCCCCTTTTTCGTTTTTCTCTTTCATTTTTCTTTTTTGTGCTCTTTTTGTTTTTCTGTTCTATTTTTATTTTTGCTTCTTTAATCAAATTTAGGGGCATCAATTTTTTATGTTTTTTGAATGCTCACCAATTTCAACATGTCCCTGGATTTCAAAAATACTTTAAAATTTTAGAAAATATTCATGGGTTTAAAAAATGTTTCCAGATTTCAAAAAATATTCCCTTTTTAAATAGATTCACAAATTGGTTAAATTGTCAGGAATTTAAAAAAATGTCGCTGATTAAAAAATATTTGCAAATTTTAAAATTTGTTCCCAAAGAGTTGAAAATTTATTCATTGATTCAAAAATATTCCATGAATTTGAAAAATGTTCAAGAATTTCAAAAAAAATCTGGAATTTGGAGAATATTAAAATTTAAAAATCTTTATGAATTACGGAAATGTTCACGATTTTGATTTGTTTTCGTGTTTCAATAAAATGTTCAGAAATCCAAACATTGTTTGCAATTTTTGAAAAAATCGTTGGACAATGAGATTTTAAAAATTGTTGGTTGTGACTGTAAGTCCATCTCCAAGACATAGGGTGTAGACTAGGAGTACAATAATGTTTGGACAATGAGTATGGTCTTGCACTAAGATATATCCAAGATATATCCAATGGTTTTATCTTCCTTTATCCTGTTAAATAGTAACCAAGTGGCCGTCTCATGATTATATGGATGTGTAGAGAAATCATTGTGATGTGCTTCTGTACTGAATAATATTTACTTTCATTTCTCATTCCACGCAACGAAGATTCACAACATGGTTAAATTGTAGGAAACATAGATTCTTTGACGAAATATTTTTTTCCAAGAGTACGCCAATAACTTACCATATTTTTATAGAAGACGGAAAATTAACTACTGAAAAAGGCTTTCGCCCCGTTTTATATATAAAGCAACCACCACACATTACAGCCAGCAACAAGAAAGGAAAAGAAAAGAAAAGAAAAGAAAAGAAAAGAAAAAGGAAATTGACAAGATACAAACACTAGGGAACAGCGAACGCCGCCCTCAGATCATGCCAACAACGCGAACGTGACAAGGGAGAAATTCATCACCAGAGGAAAGCCATGCTCCGTCAACTCCCAAGGGCCCCTGTTGTCCCACCTTCCGCCGTTGCCTCCAAAGAGGGCACCCTGCCCTCTCGTCCTGGATCAAAGGATGTCGTCCTTGTCAGGAGGCAGAATCACTCACCCCTGAGCCCGGATGGACCGGCCAACAAGAAGCCAGAGAGAGGACAACAACCCTGGCCACCTCACCTCTCATAGGAACCCATACGGCGCCCCCGTCTCCAGCCAAGATCAAGAAGCCCACACCACTGCCGAGCAGGAACACCACCGAAGAATAGGCAGTGAACCACCATGCCGAGCCCCTGACCCCCTGGACTCCCAAGGTGGCGCCTTCATGAAGTATCCGACGCCGAAGCGCTGTCGCCACCCAATCAAGAGATTTTAGGCTTTCGCCCGGGACCAGGTGGCGGACGGCGGGGAGGAGGTCTCGATGTCGCCCACCAGAGGGAGAAACGGCACCGAGAGCGTCTCCAACATCGTGACCGGCACTGCCGGTCAAGGGTTTGCCCCGACCCCGATCCCGAACCTCCACTACAGCGCCAATCATCTAAGCAAGATGCCCGAGGGAAGCGCACGACTGGCAGGCAGAGGGGAACATGCGTCGGTGTAGCGACCATCTGCAGATTGGAACCACGCCCGCCGCCACCTTGCCGCCCAGCACGGCCAAGACAGCGCACCGTAGCGCTGATGCCACCCCCCTTCGAGGAAGGGGATGCACCCTCTCCATCAGTGGCAGCCGCCACCCGCAGCCTCCGTGAGCCCTAGGATCCAAACCAGCAACACCGGGGCAGACTGCTGCGCACCGCCACGGAGCTGCACCGCCACCGGATCCATGCGTCCCCGCCGCCAAGGGCCCTGCCGGACCCAACACCCCTACGAGCGGCGGCCCGCGCCGCCAAGATCCCGACCAGGGGAGGAAGGAGAGAGGCCCCGCCGCTGCCAGCGCCGCACGTGAAGGAAATATGCCCTAGAGGCAATAATAAAGTTATTATTTATTTCCTTAATTCATGATAAATGTTTATTATTCATGCTAGAATTGTATTAACCGGAAACTTAGTACATGTGTGAATACATAGACAAAACATATAGTCCCTAGTATGCCTCTACTTGACTAGCTCGTTAATCCAAGATGGTTATGTTTCCTAACCATAGACATGTGTTGTCATTCGATGAACGGGATCACATCATTAGGAGAATGATGTGGTGGACATGACCCATCCATTAGCTTAGCATTATGATCGTGTTAGGTTCATTGCTACTGCTTTCTTCATGACTTATACAAGTTCCTCAGACTATGAGATTATGCAACTCCCGAATACCGGAGGAACACTTTGTGTGCTACCAAACATCACAACGTAAAAGGGTGATTATAAAGGTGCTCTACAAGTGTCTCCGAAGGTGTTTGTTGGGCTGGCATAGATCGAGATTAGGATTTGCCACTCCGTGTTTCGGAGAGGTATCTCTGGGCCCTCTCGGTAATACTCATCACTATAAGCCTTGCAAGCATTGTGACTAATGAGTTAGTTGCGGGATGAAGTATTACGGAATGAGTAAAGAGACTTGCCGGTAATGAGATTGAATTAGGTATGATGATACCGACGATCAAATCTCGGGCAAGTAACATACCAATGACAAAGGGAACAACGTATGTTGTTATGCGGTTTGACCGATAAAGATCTTCGTAGAATATGTAGGAACCAATATGACCATCCAGGTTCCGCTATTGGTTATTGACCGGAGACGTGTCTCGGTCATGTCTACATAGTTCTCGAACCCGTAGGGTCCGCACGCTTAACGTTCGATGACGATTGGTATTATGAGTTTATGTGATATGTTGTACCGAAGATTGTTCGGAGTCCCGGATGTGATCACGGACATGACGAGGAGTCTCGAAATGGTCGAGACATAAAGATTGATATATGGACGACTACATTCGGACACCAGAAGTGTTCCGGAGAAGTTTCGGATGAAACCGGAGTGCCGGAGGGTTACCGGAAACCCCCGGGGAACTAATGGGCCTCGATGGGCCCTAGTGGAGAGAGAGAGGGGTCGGCTAGGGCAAGCCGCGCGCCCCTCCCCCAAGTCTGAATAGGACAAGGAAGGGGGGAAGTCCCCCTTGCCTTCCCTCTCTCTCTCCCTCCTTCCCCCTCCCTTCCTACTTGGGGCGTGCCCTACAGGGGCCGGCTGGCCTCCCCCCTTGCTCTTTTATATACGGGGGCAGGGGCACCCTAGAACAACAAGTTGACAATTGTTTTTGCAGTGTGCGGTGCCCCCTCCACAGTTACACACCTCAGTCATATCGTCGTAGTGCTTAGGCGAAGCCCTACGCCGGCAACTTCATCATCACCGTCACCACGCCGTCGTGCTGACGAAACTCTCCCTCGGCCTCAAATGGATCAAGAGTACGAGGGATGTCTCCGAGCTGAACGTGTGCTGAACGCCGAGGTGCCGTACGTTCGGTGCTTGGATCGGTTGGATCGCGAAGACGCGACTACATCAACCGCGTTAACTAAACGCTTCCGCTTTCGGTCTACGAGGGTACGTGGACACACTCTCCCCTCTCGTTGCTATGCATCACATAGATAGATCTTGCGTGATCGTAAGAATTTTTTTGAAATTACCGCGTTCTCCAACAGTGGTATCAGAGCAGGTCTATGCGTAGATGTTATGTGCATGAGTACAACACAAAGAGTTGTGGGTGATAATAGTCATACTGTTTACCAACATGTCATACTTTGATTCGGCGGTATTGTTGAATGAAGCGTCTCAGACCGACATTACGCGTATGCTTACGCGAGACTGGTTCTACCGACGTGCTTTACACATAGGTGGCTGATGAGTGTCTGTTTCTCCAACTTTAGTTGAATCGAGTGTCGCTACGCCCGGTACTTGTTGAAGATTAAAACAACACACTTGACGAAAAATCATAGTGGTTTTGATGCGTAGGTAAGAACGGTTCTTGCTAGAAGCCCGTAGCAGCCACGTAAAACTTGCAACAACAAAGTAGAGGACGTCTAACTTGTTTTTGCAGGGCTTGCTGTGATGTGATATGGTCAAGCATGATGTGATATAAATTGTTGTATGAGATCATCATGTTTTGTAACAAAGTTATCGGCAACTGGCAGGAGCCATATGGTTGTCGCTTTATTGTATGCAATGCAATCGCCATGTAATTGTTTACTTTATTACTAAGCGGTAGCGATAGTCATAGTAACAACAGGTGGAGAGACGACAATGATGCTACGATGGAGATCAAGGTGTCGCGCCGGTGACGTTGGAGATCATGACGATGCTTCGGTGATGGAGATCATGAGCACAAGATGATGATGGCCATATCATGTCACATATTTTGATTGCATGTGATGTTTATCCTTTATGCATCTTATTTTGCTTAGAACGTCGGTAGCATTATAAGATGATCCCTTACTAAATTTCAAGGTACAAGTGTTCTCCCTGAGTATGCATCGCTGTTACAATTCGTCGTGCCGAGACACCACGTGATGATCGGGTGTGATAAGCTCTACGTTCACATGCAACGGGTGCAAGCTAGTTTTTCCCATGTAGCATTATAAGATGATCTCTCACTAAATTATCAAGGTATAAGTGTTCTCCCTGAGTATGCACCGTTGCGAAAGTTCTTTGTGCTGAGACACCACGTGATGATCGGGTGTGATAGGCTCTACGTTCAAATACAACGGGTGCAAAACAGTTGCACACGCGAATACTCAGGTTAAACTTGACGAGCCTAGCATATAACAGATATGGCCTCGGAACACTGTGCCCGAAAGGTGGAGCGTGAATCATATAGTAGATATGATCAACATAGTGATGTTCACTATTGAAAACTACTCCATCTGACGTGATGATCGGACATGGTTTAGTTGATTTGGATCACGTGATCACTTAGATGATTAGAGGGATGTCTATCTAAGTGAGAGTTCTTAAGTAATATGATTAATTGAACTTTAATTTATCATGAACTTAGTACCTGATAGTATTTTGCATGTCTATGTTGTTGTAGATCAATGGCCCGTGCTACCGTTCCTTTGAATTTTAATGCGTTCCTGGAGAAAGCTAGGTTGAAAGATGATGGTAGCAACTACACGGACAGGGTCCGTAACTTGAGGATTATCCTCATTGCTGCACAGAAGAATTACATCCTGGAAGCACCGTTGGGTGCCAAGCCTGCTGCAGATGCTACTGATGACGTTTTTTGATAGAAAGACTGTAAGGGAACCCCCTACAGGATAATTGATGCAACAAACCCAAATTGCAAGTATCGTGTCTTGAACCTGGGTGGGTGGGAAGGCATCAGCCCCTTCCCACCACTAGGCTATGCTTTACGGCTTAGAATCGGGACTTCAAAGACGTTTTGAACGTCATGGAGCATATGAGATGTTCCAAGAGTTGAAGTTAATATTTCAAGCAAATGACCAAGTTGAGAGATATGAAGTCTCCAACAAGTTCTACAGCTGCAAAATGGAGGAGAATAGTTCTGTCAGTGAACACATACTCAAAATGTTTGGGTATCATAATCACTTGACTCAGCTGGGAGTTGATCTTCCAGTTGATTGTGTCATTGACAGAGTTCTTCAATCACCGCCACCAAGCTACAAAGGCTTCGTGATGAACTATAATATGCAAGGGATGAACAAGATTATTCCCGAGCTCTTCGTGATGCTAAAGGATGCGGAGGTAGAAATCAAAAAGGAGCATCAAGTGTTGATGGTCCATAAGACCACTAGTTTCAAGAAAAAGGGCAAACGGAAGAAAGGGAACTTCAAGAAGAACGGCAAAAAGGCTGCTGCTCCAGAGAAGAAACCCAAGTCTTGACCTAAGCCTGAAACTGAGTGCTTCTACTACAAAGGGACTGGTCACTGGAAGCGGAACTGCCCCAAGTATTTGGCGGATAAGAAGGATGGCAAAGTGAAAGGTATATTTTGAAGGAAATATGCCCTAGAGGCAATAATAAAGTTATTATTTATTTCCTTATTTCATGATAAATGTTTATTATTCATGCTATAATTGTATTAACCGGAAACATAATACATGTGTGAATACATAGACAAACAGAGTGTCACTAGTATGCCTCTACTTGACTAGCTCGTTGATCAAAGGTGGTTGTGTTTCCTAGCCATAGACATGAGTTGTCATTTGATTAACGGGATCACATCATTAGGAGAATGATGTGATTGACTTGACCCATTCCGTTAGCTTAGCACTCGATCGTTTAGTATGTTGCTATTGCTTTCTTCATGACTTATACATGTTCCTATGACTATGAGATTATGCAACTCCCGTTTACCGGAGGAACACTTTGTGTGCTACCAAACGTCACAACGTAACTGGGTGATTATAAAGGTGCTCTACAGGTGTCTCCGAAGGTACTTGTTGGGTTGGTGTATTTCGAGATTAGGATTTGTCACTCCGATTGTCGGAGAGGTATCTCTGGGCCCACTCGGTAATGCACATCACTTAAGCCTTGCAAGAATTGCAACTAATGAGTTAGTTGCGGGATGATGTATTACAGAACGAGTAAAGAGACTTGCCGGTAACGAGATTGAACTAGGTATTGAGATATCGACGATCGAATCTCGGGCAAGTAACATACCGATGACAAAGGGAACAACGTATGTTGTTATGCGGTCTGACCGATAAAGATCTTCGAAGAATATGTGCGAGCCAATATGAGCATCCAGGTTCCGCTATTGGTTATTGACCGGAGACGTGTCTCGGTCATGTCTACATAGTTCTCGAACCCGTAGGGTCCGCACGCTTAAAGTTACGATGACAGTTATATTATGAGTTTATATGTTTTGATGTACCGAAGGTTGTTTGGAGTCCCGGATGTGATCACGGACATGACGAGGAGTCTCGAAATGGTCGAGACATGAAGATTGATATATTGGAAGCCTATGTTTGGATATCGGAAGTGTTCCGGGTGAAATCAGGATTTTACTGGAGTACCGAAGGGTTACCGAAACCCCCCGGGGACTTAATGGGCCATGGTGGGCCTTAGTGGAGAAGAGGAGAGGCGGCCAAGGCAGGGCCACGCGCCCTCCCCCCTAGTACGAATAGGACAAGGAGAGGGGGGCGGCGCCCCCCTTTCCTTCCTCTCCTCCACCTCTTTCCCCCTCTTCTCCTAATCCAACAAGGAAAAGGGAGGGAGTCCTACTCTCGGTGGGAGTAGGACTCCTCCTGGCGCGCCCCTCCTGGCCGGCCGCACCTCCCCCTTTGCTCCTTTATATACGGGGGCAGGGGGCACCCTAGAGACACAACAATAGATCGTTTGATCTTTTAGCCGTGTGCGGTGCCCCCCTCCACCATAGTCCACCTTGCTAATACTGTAGCGGTGCTTAGGCGAAGCCCTGCGTCGGTAGAACATCATCATCGTCACCACGCCGTCGTGCTGACGAAACTCTCCCTCAACACTTTGCTGGATGGGAGTTCGAGGGACGTCATCGGGCTGAACGTGTTCTGAACTCGGAGGTGCCGTGCGTTCGGTACTTGATCGGTCGGATCGTGAAGACGTATGACTACATCAACCGCGTTGTGCTAACGCTTCCGCTTTTGGTCTACGAGGGTACGTAGACAACACTCTCCCCTCTCGTTGCAATGCACCACCATGATCTTGCGTGTGCGTAGGAATTTTTTTGAAATTACTACGTTCCTCGACAGTGGTATCCGAGCCTAGTTTTATGCGTAGATGTTATATGCACGAGTAGAACACAAGTGAGTTATGGGCGATACAAGTCATACTGCTTAAAAGCATGTCATACTTTGGTTCGGCGGTATTGTTGGATGAAGCGGCCCGGACCGACATTACGCGTACGCTTACGTGAGACTGGTTCTACCGACGTGTTTTGCACACAGGTGGCTGGCGGGTGTCAGTTTCTCCAACTTTAGTTGAACCGAGTGTGGCTACGCCCGGTCCTTGAGAAGGTTAAAACAGCACCAACTTGACGAACTATCGTTGTGGTTTTGATGCGTAGGTAAGAACGGTTCTTGCTCAGCCCGTAGCAGCCACGTAAAATTTGCAACAACAAAGTAGAGGACGTCCAACTTGTTTTTGTAGGGCATGTTGTGATGTGATATGGTCAAGACGTGATGCTATATTTTATTGTATGAGATGATCATGTTTTGTAACCAAGTTATCGGCAACTGGCAGGAGCCATATGGTTTTCGCTTTATTGTATGCAATGCAATCTCCCTGTAATGCTTTACTTTATCTCTAAGCGGTAGCGATAGTCATAGAAGCATAAGATTGGCGAGACGACAACGATGCTACGATGGAGATCAAGGTGTCGCGCCGGTGACGATGGTGATCATGACGGTGCTTCAGAGATGGAGATCACAAGCACAAGATGATGATGGCCATATCATATCACTTATATTGATTGCATGTGATGTTTATCTTTTATGCATCTTATCTTGCTTTGATTGACGGTAGCATTATAAGATGATCTCTCACTAAATTATCAAGGTATAAGTGTTCTCCCTGAGTATGCACCGTTGCGAAAGTTCTTCATGCTGAGACACCACGTGATGATCGGGTGTGATAGGCTCTACGTTCAAATACAACGGGTGCAAAACATTTGCACACGCGGAATACTCAGGTTAAACTTGACGAGCCTAGCATATAACAGATATGGCCTCGGAACACTGAGACCGAAAGGTCGAGCGTGAATCATATAGTAGATATATATGATCAACATAGTGATGTTCACCATTGAAACTACTCCATCTGACGTGATGATCGAACATGGTTTAGTTGATTTGGATCATGTGATCACTTAGAGAATTAGAGGGATGTCTATCTAAGTGGGAGTTCTTAAGTAATATGATTAATTGAACTTAAATTTATCATGAACTTAGTCCTGGTAGTATTTTGCAAATTATGTTGTAGATCAATAGCTCGCGTTGTTGCTTTCATATGTTAATTTTGATATGTTCCTAGAGAAAACTAAGTTGAAAGATGTTAGTAGCAATGATGCGGATTGGATCCGTGATCTGAGGATTATCCTCATTGCTGCACAGAAGAATTATGTCCTTGATGCACTGCTAGGTGACAGACCTATTGCAGGAGCAGATGCAGATGTTATGAACGTTTAACAAAGCTCGGTATGATAACTACTTGATAGTTTAGTGCACCATGCTTTACGGCTTAGAGCCGGGACTTCAAAAATGTTTTGAACGCCACAGAGCATATAAGATGTTCCAAGAGTTGAAATTGGTATTTCATAATCATGCCCGTGTCGAGAGGTATGAGACCTCTGACAGTACTTTGCCAACAAGATGGAGGAGAATTGCTCAGCTAGTGAGCATGTGCTCAGAATGTCGGAGTACTACAATCACTTGAATCAAGTGGGAGTTAATCTTCCAGATAAGATAGTGATTGACAGAGTTCTCTCGTCACTATCACCAAGTTACTAGAACTTCGTGATGAACTATAATATGCAAGGGATAACAGAAATGATTCCCAAGCTCTTCGTGATGCTGAAATCGACGAAGGTAGAAATCAAGAAAAGCATCAAGTGTTGATGGTTGATAAGACCACTAGTTTCAAGAAAAGGGCAAAGGGAAGAAGGGGAACTTCAAGAAGAATGGCAAGCAAGTTGCTGCTCAAGTGAAGAAGCCCAAGTCTGGACCTAAGCCTGAGACTAAGTGCTTCTACTGCAAAGGGACTGGTCACTGGAAGCAGAACTACCCCAAGTATTTGGTGGATAAGAAGGATGGCAAAGTAAACAAAGGTATATTTGATATACATGTTATTGATGTGTACTTTACTAGTGTTTATAACAACCCCTCAGTATTTGATACTAGTTCAGTTGCTAAGATTAGTAACTCGAAACTGGAGTAGCAGAATGAACAAAGACTAGTTAAGGGTGAAGTGACGATGTGTGTTGGAAGTGGTTCCAAGATTGATATGATCATCATCGCACACTCCCTATACTTTTGGGATTAGTGTGGAACCTAAATAAGAGTTATTTGGTGTTTGTGTTGAGCATGAATATGATTTGATCATGTTTATTGCAATACGGTTATTCATTTAAGTTAGAGAATAATTGTTGTTCTGTTTACATGAATAAAACCTTATATGGTTACACACCCAATGAAAATGGTTCATTGGATCTCGATCGTAGTGATACACATATTCATAATATTGAAGCCAAAAGATGCAAAGTTAATAATGATAGTGCAACTTATTTGTGGCACTGCCGTTTAGGTCATATTGGTGTAAAGCGCATGAAGAAACTCCATGCTAATGGGCTTTTTGAATCACTTTATTATGAATCACTTGATGCTTGCGAACCATGCCTCTTGGGAAAGATGACTAAAACTCCGTTCTCTGGAACAATGGAATGAGCTACTGACTTGTTGGAAATAATACATACCGTTGTATGCAGTCCAATGAGTGTTGATGCTCGTGGCAGGTATCATTATTTTCTCACCTCCACAGATGATTTGAGCAGATATGAGTATATCTACTTAATGAAGCACAAGTCTGAAACATTTGAAAAGTTCAAAGAATTTCAGAGTGAAGTGGAGAATCATCGTAACAAGAAAATAAAGTTTCTACGATCTGATCGTGGAGGAGAATGTTTGAGTTACGAGTTTGGCCTTCAATTAAAACAATGTGGAATAGTTTCACAAACTCATGCCACCTGGAACACCACAGCGTAATGGTGTGTCCGAACATCATAACCGCACTTTATTAGATATGGTGCAATCTATGATGTCTCTTACCGATTTAGCACTATCGTTTTGGGGTTATGCATTAGAGACAGCTACATTCACGTTAAATAGGGCACCATCTAAATCCGTTGAGACGACACCATATGAACTGTGGTTTAGCAAGAAACCTAAGCTGTCGTTTCTTAAAGTTTGGGGTTGCGATGCTTATAAGAAAAAGTTTCATCCTGATAAGCACAACCCAAATCATAGAAATGTGTCTTCATAAGATACCCAAAGGAGACAGTTGGGTACACCTTCTATCACAGATCCGAAGGCAAGATATTCCTTGCTAAGAATGGATCCTTTTTAGAGAAGGAGTTTCTCTCGAAAGAAGTGAGTGGGAGGAAAGTAGAACTTGATAAGGTAACTGTACCTGCTCCCTTATTGGAAAGTAGTTCATCACAGAAATGACTACTACACCAACTAGTGAGGAAGCTAATGATGATGATCATGTAACTTTAGATCAAGTTACTACCGAACCTCGTAGGTAAACCAGAGTGAGATCCGAACCAGAGTGGTACGGCAATCCTGTTCCGGAGGTCATGTTACTTGACCATGACGAACCTACGAACTATGAGGAAGCGATGATGAGCCTAGATTCCGCAAAAATGGCTTGAGGCCATGAAATCTGAGATGGGATCCATGTATGAGAACAAAGTATGGACTTTGGTTGACTTGCCCGATGATCGGCAAGCCATAGAAAATAAATGGATCTTCAAGAAGGGGAATTGCCCCAAGTATTTGGCGGATAAGAAGGATGGCAAAGTGAAAGGTATATTTTGAAGGAAATATGCCCTAGAGGCAATAATAAAGTTATTATTTATTTCCATATTTCATGATAAATGTTTATTATTCATGCTATAATTGTATTAACCGGAAACATAATACATGTGTGAATACATAGACAAACAGAGTGTCACTAGTATGCCTCTACTTGACTAGCTCGTTGATCAAAGATGGTTATGTTTCCTAGCCATAGACATGAGTTGTCATTTGATGAACGGGATCACATCATTAGGAGAATGATGTGATGGACATGACCCATCCACTAGCTTAGCATTATGATATGTTAGTTTCATTGCTACTGCTTTCTTCATGACTTATACAAGTTCCTCAGACTATGAGATTATGCAACTCCCGAATACCGAAGGAACACTTTGTGTGCTACCAAACGTCACAACGTAAAAGGGTGATTATAAAGGTGCTCTACAGGTGTCTCCGAAGGTGTTTGTTGGGTTGGCATAGATCGAGATTAGGATTAGTCACTCCGTGTTTCGGAGAGGTATCTCTGGGCCCTCTCGGTAATACTCATCACTATAAGCCTTGCAAGTATTGTGACTAATGAGTTAGTTGCGGGATGAAGTATTACGGAACGAGTAAAGAGACTTGCCGGTAACGAGATTGAACTAGGTATGATGATACCGGCGATCAAATCTCGGGCAAGTAACATACCGATGACAAAAGGAACAACGTATGTTGTTATGCGGTTTGACCGATAAAGATCTTCGTAGAATATGTAGGAACCAATATGAGAATCGAGGTTCCGCTATTGGTTATTGACCGGAGACGTGTCTCGGTCATGTCTACATAGTTCTCGAACCCATAGGGTCCGCACGCTTAACGTTCAATGACGATTGGTGTTATGAGTTTATGTGATATGTTGTACCGAAGATTGTCCGGAGTCCCGGATGTGATCACGGACATGACGAGGAGTCTCGAAATGGTCGAGATAGAAAGATTTATATATTGGACGACTATATTCGGACACCGGAAGTGTTCCTGAGAAGTTTCGGATGAAACCGGAGTGCCGGAGGGTTACCGGAACCCCCCGGGGAACTAATGGTCCTCGATGGGCCCTAGTGGAGAGAGAGAGTGGCCGGCCAGGGCAGGCCGCGCGCCCCAACCCCCTGAGTCCGAATAGGACAAGGAAGGGGGGCGCCCCCTTGCCTTCCCTCTCTCTCTCTCCTTTTCCTTCCCCCTCCCTTCCCCAAGTTGGAAATCTACTAGGAATAGGATTCCTAGTAGGAATCCTACTTGGGGCGCGCCCTACATGGGCCCGCCGGCCTCCCCCGTTTCTCTTTTATATACGGGGGCAGGGGGGCACCCTAGAACACACAAGTTGACAATTGTTTTAGCCGTGTGCGGTGCCCCCCTCCATAATTACACACCTTGGTCATATCGTCGTAATGCTTAGGCGAAGCCCTGCACCGGTAACTTCATCATCACCGTCACCACGCCGTCGTGCTGACGAAACTCTCCCTCGGCCTCAACTGGATCAAGAGTACGAGGGACGTCTCCGAGCTGAACGTGTGCTGAACGCGGAGGTGCCGTACGTTCGGTGCTTGGATCGGTTGGATCGCGAAGACGTTCGAGTACATCAACCGCGTTAACTAAACGCTTCCGCTTTCTATCTATGAGGGTACGTGGATACACTCTCCCCTCTCGTTGCTATGCATCACATAGATAAATCTTGCGTGAACGTAGGAATTTCAATTTTTTTTTTGAAATTACCGTGTTCTCCAACAGCACGGGCTTCGCCCGGCAGACGCCCTCCGGCAGCGACGGGGAGGAGGAGAGGACGCTGGGAAGGCTAGCGCCGGCGGCGGATCTGGAGCCCCCGTGACGCGCTCGCGGGGCGCGGCGCGGAAGCAAGGGGGAGGGGGGATCTCTCCAACGTTACCACAGAAAGTTAACTACAAGAAGCCAAACCTAGATGCGAACATTGCGGTTAGCAAACTGCCACACCAACACGAAGCAAATCTAGCCTAGGTCACATTCTCACAAAAGGATTTACCGAAAAAGGCTTTCGCCCCGCTTTATATATAAAGCACCAACCACTTACACCGAGCGATACAACACACAACACGACAAGCACCCAAGGCAAGATACATAGGTGCTAAGATGCAGCCAACACTCCCCCAAACAATTCCAAGACAACAAAGATACACACTAGGCACACTAGGAAGTCGAGGGAGAACTCAACCGGGAACAAGCCACAGAAGAGACCAAGCTGCAAGCCGTCGATCCATGAACCCCAAGGCGGTGCCTTCAAGAAGGATACGCCACCGGAGTGCCGCCACCACCCGATCCAGAGGATCAAGATTTTCATCCGGGGTACCTTGGAGGACATGGAGCAACCGCAATGGAGTCTTCAAGAAGATGCCGACGTCCTCGGGCGCCGCCTCCGTCGGCCTGGACATGCCAGGCAGGATTTTCATCCAGGTCAACAACTCCGCCTCCGAACAGGTTACGGACAGTCCTGGGGACAGAGCCGCATCACCGCCACCGATCGACAAGCACCAGCCGCCATGCCGCCCACACGACCATGGAGACTAGCCCGCACCTGAGCCGCGAGCTCCGCCCACGAGCACGCCGCTCCCACCACCAAGGCCGCCACCCTGCATCCCGACGCTCTAAGAGACCGACAAAGGAACAGGCTTGGAAACGACCGACCAATCCCTAGCACGGACAGAGCCGCCGGTGACCAGCCTACCACGAACACCACGAACCCGGAAGCACTAGGCAGGGGAAATGGGGAGGAGAGGAGCGGAGCATGTCCGGACCGGCGCCCCCTGCACCGGTGACGGGTAGAGAGCCCGCCCGTCCCTCCTGCAACCTTCCCAGACGTCACCCCTGACGCCCCGCCATGGCCTCCAGCCAGCCAGACGCGGCGCAGCAGCGGCCACCCCGTCCACCGCGGCGAGGGTCGCCGGACCGTCTGAATCCTGCAGCCAAAGAGGGCCTCCAAAGCGCCCAGCCACCGATGACCCACACCGCCGCACCGCTGCAGGAGCAGGCTGCACGCCGCTGCGGACCATGCCCGGAGCCACGACCTCGCGAGGTCATGGCCAGCCCCCCGCCGCGTGCCAAGAAGAAGCCACCAGATCTGAAGGCCGATTTGGAGCCCCGTCGCAGTCAGGTCCGCGCCGCCTCGGCCGCCACGACGAGCAACACCACCGGCAACACACGCAACCCTCCACGCCGGAGCAACAGCCAACAGCGCCGTTGCGTCCCACAAAGCGCCGCGTCCCGGAACGAAGGGGCCGTCCCGCGTCGCCCACCACCGCTCGGAGAGGAGAGGAGGCCCCGCCGCCGCCGCTGCCGGCCGGGCTTTGCCCGCCGGCAAGGTCTGGCGGCGGCGAGGGGAGAGGAGGAGGAGTTGAAGGTAGGGGCGGCGGTGGCTAGGGTTTCCCCCCGTCGCTCGCGGGAGCGACGCGGGGGGAGGGAGAGGGTCCCACAAAAGGATTTAAGCCTCCAACATCAAATCCAGCTAGCCTCTAATCCCTGGTCTCCGAAAGAATCTAGTCGACAAGTTGCGGTAGAGTTCTATGGTCCTGCACTCTGTTAATCACCCTTGCGTTCCGACCAAGCAGTCCCAATCACGAAAGAGTCGAGGCCACACAAGGTCCTACCTGAAAAATTCCTCCATGTCCTGAGCCGCCACTCTGTGAAAGTGTCCGTCTGAGAGGGAGGGCTGGATATTTATCTGCAGGGCCTCAAGCAACGGTACCAAACCTCTCTCGCGTA
The DNA here is from genome assembly GCF_018294505.1 of Triticum aestivum. Lineage (NCBI taxonomy): Eukaryota > Viridiplantae > Streptophyta > Magnoliopsida > Poales > Poaceae > Triticum > Triticum aestivum. The sequence goes on from NC_057814.1 coordinate 8,171,242, forward strand.
GACACATGGGGCAAGGATGTGATCGACATTGTAAACCACTTTGAGGAAATATGATACAATGGTATCTTTGTGATTGCAAAAACGCAAAATTGATCGGAGATGAGTAAGGATTTCTCTTTTCATGTGCAAAACCCTCTGTCCTTTGCTAGCTCGCTCGTGGCAGTCCAAAGGACAGGTCGTTCAGGGACGGACTGGACCGTTCCACCCTTAATCCTGACACATAATGGTCGCGTCATCCTGTTCTAAATGGAGTGGTTGAAGAGAGTGGGGTCATCAATTAGGCTGACGAGCAGAAAATGGCAGGGTGCTAAGCGACGTGGTTGCAGGCTGCAAGTGTTTGTATTCATCACAACCAATGGCCTTGTCGCTCAAAATGCAATCCCATTTGCAGTAGTATAATGTATGAGGAAGTTTCCTCAACCTTTCTTGCGGCGAAATTATCTTACCTCTGAGAGGAGAGGAAATATGTACTGTAATATTATTGCAAGGGATGTGCATGTAATATTAGAAGATGAGGACTACCATGTATATGTCTTCTTCTGTGCAGGCCGGCAGGGGTGGTTGATGAGGGGAGCTTATCATGCAATTAAATCTAATCCGTAAAGTTGGCAGGATGTGTAGCTAAGAGACGAGGTACCAGGTTGGAAGGGATTGGATTTAGAATCCACAATGCCATCATCGTAGGAAATGTAACCAGATTACAATGGTTTATATTTCGAGGAAGCTTCCTGCACCTTTCTCGCAAGTCGAAACCCTCTGTATTTCTTCTGTCAACTTTCGGAGCAATTTCCAGCTGTTCTTGTGTAGCATATTTATGTAGCTCCCTTCATCTGTATCTTGACTCCACGGTCTACGCTCAGATTTATTCACCTGCAAAGGCAAGACAGGAAGACACATAGAACCCTGATGACCGTAAACTTGATCTATAACATACCCTATTGTGCAGCTTTAGAGGTATACCTATAGAACCCCAAAGAAGGTTACAGAGTTTATCAAACGTTGCATGCTGCTTGCACAGGATTCCAGTCAGCTGACCGTAAGCACATTCTCTAGCAATATTGACTGAAAGTAAAGATGGGGCCTGATATTTGTTTGGAAACGGATATTTGTTTCCTCCAGCTATATTTTGGCCGTGCAGATGATTTATCTTACACCAGGTGCCGTTTATGATATTTGTTTGATGACTAAACTCTAGGGGAAGAAGTTAGCATGCTAAACAAGAATGTTGGGACCTCAGGTCTTAGATGTTTAGGTTTGGCTGCGATGTCTGTTTGGTATTAGGCCCAGACTATCAGCGCCCCTTCATCAATTGGATAGGTGTAGCGACAGTTGTTGCTTAGACGGTGGCTTCAGTCTTACTGTTGTATGACTTTGTAAGGTCTTGTGAGAATAATTAATAAAGTGGCCGCATGCATCGCCCAGATGCAGATGCCGGGGGTCATCCTCCTTTTCTAAAAAAAACAAGAATGTCGGCTAGAGAAACGAGTTTTCATTTTGGTCTGAAAAGAATTGATGCAGGTAATACATTTCACGCAGAAATTCTTTCTGCTTATGAGATTACTGACTTCCAATTCATCCTGGAACGGTAGCCAACAGAAGAAGAAATAAATAAATTATAGCAAGAAAAAAACTGATATGGTTCAATTACCAGGTCCATTGTTGTGCCTCACATCAAGTACGCCATAGAACAAGTGGCAGATAGAAAACAATGTCCTGCCTATTCCTGCTGAACCAGTCTTCACAGCAGATGCATGCATGTCACCTTTTCACTTAGTGACAGATAGAAAAATGATGCATGCTGGCCGGGGTTCAACATTATTTGGTTGGAATAATTGGTGATGACGGTACAGACAATTGTTTGTATAAGTATTCAATTATATAAGTATTCAATGGCAGTGGCGTATAGATGCAAAAAAATAAAAAGGGCCACCGGTAGGTACACACATCAATTAATATAAAACTCTTGTACTTCTTGATCTTAGCTCCATTTGCCTCCATCCTCTCTTCAACAACCGCACAATCGCATAGGAGCCTTCCTGTGCAAGGGACCTGCAAAGAAGGGGCCAGCGAAGGAGGAGCAGTATCGTTGCTCTTTCGCCAATCTGGACGAGATCAAATTTTGGCGTTGTTGAGGTGAACTCTCTCCTCATCCTTGATCTTGTTTTGCTCTTCTTCGGTTGTGTTGTGTTCTAGTTTTGTAGCTGTACAGTAGGGCAAAGCCCCACTGGGACTTTTATGTGTATGTATGTATCAAGAAGTCTGTAGAAGAGATATACAAGCTATATATTACTATCAAATTAAGTATTAGAGGGATAGAGAGGGATTGGTGGAATTGTTGATTGTATTGCTTCAGCCTCGTGAACATATATATTGAAGTATATGATCTTTTTGGAGTACAAGATAAGCTAGAATAAATCCTATGCTATCCTATATTTTAATGACAATCATGATACTCAATTCTAAGAAATAAGATAAAATAGAAGGAGGATTACGAGGAGATCAGCCATGCTTTGAAAGCTGGGAGCATAATGTTTTCTAGCTCCATACAATGATTGATTATAAGGATGTTCATGTTCTGTCAGTGCTTAACCTCTCTTTTATACTTTCGTTTGCTGCAGTCTCTTGTTACTCCAATCTGCAAGACCATGGCAGAGTCGATGCTTCTCCCTCTGGTGCGCGGCGTGGCCGTGAAGGTCGCAGATGCACTCGTTGAGACCGTGGCCCGTATTTGTGGCCTCGACGATGACCGCCGAACGCTAGAGCGCCTATTGCTAGCCGTCCAGTGCAAGCTGGCCAATGCCGAGGAGAGGAGCAAGAAAAACAACTACATCAAGATTTGGATGAAAGAGCTCAAGTCTGTCGCCTACGAGGCTGAAGACATGCTCGATGACTTTCAGTATGAGGCACTACGTCGCAAGTCCAAGGTTGGCAATTCCACTGCCCGGAAGGTACTCAGCTATATCACACACAACAGCCCATTGCTTTTTCGTTTTGAGATGAGCAAGAAACTCAAGAACATCCTCCAGAATATCAGTAAGTTGGTTGAGGAGATGAACAAGTTTGGTCTGGAGAATTCTGTACATAGGGAGGAGCAGCAGTATCCTTGGCGGCAGACGCACTCAAAACTGGACAACTTTTCCAAAATCTTTGGAAGAGATGATGACAAGGAGGTTGTGGTCAAGTTGTTGTTGGACCAGCAAGATCAGCAGAGAGCACAAGTGCTGCCCATCTTTGGGATGGGAGGTCTTGGCAAGACGACACTTGCTAAGCTGGTGTACAATGATCAAGAGGTCCAACAACATTTCCAATTGAAGATGTGGCACTGCGTGTCAGATCATTTTGATGTTATTACTCTCATGAAATCAATAATTGAATTAGCCACAAATGGAAGTTCTGCCATGTCTGGTAGCATTGAATTAATGCGGAAGAAACTTGATGGAGTCGTCAGCCAGAAAAGGTTTTTACTTGTTCTGGATGATGTATGGAATGAAGATAAGAGAATGTGGGAGGATGAGTTGAAACCAATATTGTGTTCTATTGGTGGACCAGGAAGTGTTATAGTGGTTACATGTCGAAGCAAGCAAGTGACCTCTATAATGTGCACTATCAAGCCCCATGAGCTAGTATTTCTGAATGAAGAAGATTCATGGGAATTGTTTTCGAGCAAAGCATTTAGCAATGGAGAGGAGCAAGAAGAGTTACTCACCATCGGAAGGCGTATTGTCAATAAATGCGGGGGTTTGCCTCTTGCTCTCAAGACAATGGGTGGATTGTTGAGTTCAAAACAAAACGTACAGGAATGGAAGGCCATAGAAGAAAGTGACATTAGGCATAATGATGGAGGGAAATATGAGGTCATGTCCATATTGAAGCTAAGCTACAAATACCTTTCATTTGAAATGAAGCAATGTTTTGCATTCTGCGCAATTTTCCCCAAGGATTATGATATGCAGAAGGATATGTTGATCCAACTGTGGATGGCAAATGGCTTTATTCATGAAGAGGAAACAATGAATTTAACACAGAAGGGGGAATTCATTTTCAATGAGTTGTTTTGGAGGTCCTTCTTCCAAGATAAGAAAGAGATCAAAGTCAATTATGATAATAAAGCTAGCTTGACTATTGCTTGTAAGATGCATGATTTAATGCATGATCTAGCACAAGATGTCACAGATGAATGTGCAAGTATAGAAGAACTTTATCAGCAGAAAGCAGTGTTAAAAGATGTTTGTCATATACAAATGTTAAGGGATGAACATAAACCAATCAGTGGCTTATGTAAAGGCAGAACATACCATCGCACGTTGTTAGCTCCTTCAGAATGGTCCATGGAAGCCCTTTCATACATATCACACAAGGATATTAATGAGTTTCTACAGGCAACAACGTCACTAAGAGCATTGCGTTGCCCCCCTTATTCAATTGTTACTTGCAAGACCATAAATTCAAAACATCTACGGTATCTTGACCTCTCTCAGTCTTACATCCTTCGCTTGCCAGATTCAATATGTGTGATGTATAACTTGCAAACACTGAGGCTCATAGATTGTCGGGTGCTTCGGCAGTTACCGCAAGACATGGCAAAACTGAGAAAGCTCATCCATCTTTATCTTTATGGTTGTTCGTGTCTCGAAAGTATGCCTCCAAACTTTGGTCTACTATAAACCTTCACATATTGACTACATTTGTTGTGGACACTGGAGATGGCCTTGGAGTAGAGCAACTCAAAGACTTGCAACACCTTAGCAATAGGTTGGAACTCATCAATTTGGGCAAGACAAAGAGTCGGGAGAATGCAAAAGAAGCCAATCTCTGTCAGAAGCAAAATATAACTGAGTTGTTATTCTCTTGGGACCAACAAATAGATGATGATCCCAAAGATGTGGAGGAAGTGCTCCAGTGTTTAGAACCTCATAGCAATATCAAAAGGTTGGAGATACGTGGATATGGTGGCCTTGAAGTATCACAATGGATGAGAAATCCTCAGATGTTTAATTGCTTGAAAGAACTTGGAATTTCCGACTGCCCAAGATGCAAGAGTATACCTGTAGTATGGCTCTCGGTCTCTCTAGAGATTTTTTCATTACAGAAGATGGATAACTTGACCACATTATGTAAGATCCTCGATGTGGAAGCTGGAGGACATAGTAACCCTCTGCAAATTTTCCCAAGATTGAAGACAATGGTCTTGATTGAGCTACCAAGCCTGGAGATATGGGTAGAAAAAAATGTAGGAGAACCCGGTGATAGCCTGGTAACATTCCCGATGCTTGAAGTGTTGAGGATCGAGAATTGCCCCAAGATTGCAAGTATTCCAGTGACCCCCATTGTCAGTGAGTTGACAATAGTTGGAATTCACAGTGTTGCAGCCAGTTTGGTTTTTATGAGTATCCATTTGGGCTCTTGGCCATTTCTCGTCAGGTTAACTGTTCAGTCTAAGGAAGACATAGCCATGTTGCCTCTAGAAGCACTGCAAAGGCCAAGTGAAAGGCCTTTTGACAAACTCAAGTATTTGGATCTAGTTGGCCCCTCCAAATTGTCCAGATTACAACTTATACCTTGGAAATGCTTTCCGTTCTTGGAAGAGCTGGTGATTAAACGATGTAGCAATCTTGTTCATTGGCCAACAGATGAGCTCCGTTTCTTGGATCACCTCCGTGTTTTGAGTATCGTTAATTGTGATAATCTGGAGGGCAGCACTTCATCGTCTGAGGAGGAGACACTTCCGTTGTCACTAGAGGAATTGGTGATTATAGACTGCCACAGTGTGGTGGCACTGCCTTCGAACCTTGGAAATCTGGCCAAGCTGAGGAGTCTCTATGTGAGATGCTGCAATGCTCTGAAAGCGCTTCCTGACGGTATGCCTGGTCTCACTTCCCTTAGGGAATTGACGATTAGGGGTTGTCCAGCTATGAAGGAATTCCCGCATGGTCTTTTGGAGAAGTTGCCAGCCCTTGAATCCTTAAGCATAATGGATTGCCAGTTGGAAGGTGGCAATTATTTCCACTTGGAAACCTATGTCACAAATAGACGATATCCTCAATTTAATTATTCATGATGGCGTCATGAAAATTCAAGCTGCGGACCTGGTAAATAGCCAATCTCCCTTGTGTCTATTTTTTCTCACATCAACTTCGGTGGTAACATGCGATGCTAACACGATGATTCGATGTACCTCTGCAGGTCGGAATTTCTTAAAGCATCCACAACATGAAGCAGGCAATGACCTGCCACCGTCTTTCCACAACCTTGAAGGAATCAATGGTTGTAAAAGGAAGGCTCCGCTGCGCGTGCCACGGCCAGAGCGCACGCTTGGGGCGGCGCCTCAATGGCAGGGTCGAGATTCGTCTGTGCCGACGGGGACGGGAGGAAGGAGGAGAGGGAGATCCGGATGCACGCCGTGGCAGCAGAGGCAAATGGACAAACCAGCAAAGGATTGGTTCGAAGCCTAACTACAAGTCTATAACTGAGGTGCTTAATTACGCACCAAGCCTCTTCCTTGTTGAACTCTGGTTGAACTATCTTTATCTTCCGTCTCATGGATTCCTCAACTCTTTTGCATTGCATTGCCAGAAAGGATCACTGATAAAATCCCAGGAAGTAAATAATGTTGATTCGTAACTGAACATTTGTTGTAACTGCTTTGTGTTAAGCTTTTAACTGTGCGTATGCGGGCAGCTCTGAACATTTTCTACTACTCCCTCCGTAAGAAATATAAAAGCGTTTAGATCACTACTTTACAGAGTATATTTCTTTACAGAGGGAGTAACTGCTAGCAGGTGCCCTATCTGGAGACGTCAAGCATATCTAGTTGTGGCTTGTTCAGATTGTCGATGCCAATTTGGCAATGGTTTCAGGTTGGCGAAAGTTAAAATTTTGACACATAGGCATGTGCGCGTAAATTCTTATTTACTAGTAAACAAAGTGAGTCTATTTTCACAATTAACTGCACGTCTTCAAATAAGGTTGATCCATTCCATGGGGCTCCCCAAATACCGATTGTAAACTGCTCCCGGGATCTTCAAATCGTGGTAGCTTCATCGCTTCTCTTACTGTTAAATTGTGATCCAAATTATACTGTGTTGGACTAGACGTAGTACAACCGGTGTGGGCCTTTGCGTTGACGTCAACGCGTACGAGTACAACTCGTTTACTTGTCCTCCAAGGACTCTCATGTATCGCTCTCATATATACCCTATGTAGTCGCATCTCAGACGGTCTGTCGTCTCGTGCTTGTAATACTCCTCCTCATAGTGATTGCGCCTTCGTGCGTCCGTGGTTTTCTCCCGCAAGGGTTTCCACGTAAAAATCCGTGTCTCTCTGTTTCGTTTATTTCTCGTTATTATCTAACAAGTGGTATACAGAGCCAAGTTGCAGTACACGAGATTTGAGACGAGAGATTAGGGTTACGTCTACTTCGCCGCCGCCGCAAGTCGCCGAGACCGACTGGTTTTTCTGCCGCTGATCCGATTCCTATTCGAAGCAGCCGTCCGTGTCCAGATGAAGTTGAGATTGATCGGTGCAAGCTTCAAGTCCCGAGGCGGCTTACTCCTGCGGCCATCAAAAGCAACAGCGGCGCGGTCACGTCTGTAAAAAAGCTGTACTCCTGAGACACATCAGCCTACGCAGCGGGCGTGTGCTGTTCGACCGTAGCTCAAGTCCCGAGAGAATCAACCATCGTTGCTGCTGCTATTACTTCCCGGACGTAGAAAATCCATCAACTGCCGCTGCTGCTCCACGTACAGGCGAGATTATTCTTTTTGTTTTTCCATCACGTCAAAGCATCAAGTCCAATCAGTCCAAGTACTAGTTTCTACGTCACGTGAAGCTACTGTTTTGGACTTTGCTACGGCCACTCCAAAAGCTACCCGGTGCTATTTGTTTTAGTTCCTTGCTTCGCATATTAATTCTGTCAAGAATTTTTCTACCGGCTTGTACTACTTTGTGTACACAGATTTATCTACTCATGGCTTCCATGAAGTACGATTTTCCGCTGCTGGACCGTGACACAAGGTTTACCCTATGGCAAGTCAAGATGCGGGCGTTGTTAGCACAGTCCGACTATGATCTAGCACTAGATAGTTTTGGGAAGAACCGAATTCAAGATTGGACTGATGAGGAGAAAAGAATTGATTGTAAGGCTTTGTCACAAATTCAACTCCATTTGCATAATAATATTTTGCAGGAAGTTTTTAGCAAGAAAACTGCCGCCGCTCTATGGTTAAAGCTGGAAGGGATTTGCATGACAAAAGATCTCACCAGTAAGATGCATCTGAAGCAAAAATTATTCCTGCACAGGTTACCCGCGGGAGGTAATGTTTTGAATCATATTTCAGAATTTAAAGAGATCATATCTGATCTAGCTGCAATGGAGGTTAAGTATGAAGAGGAAGATACTGCTTTAATGTTACTTTGTTCACTGCCATGTTCTTATACCAATTTTAGAGACACCATATTATACAGTCGTGATACTCTCACACTTAATGAAGTTTATGAAGCTTTCAACTCTAAGGAGAAGATGAAATTAATGGTGCCTCATGATGGTTCGAGTTCATCCCAAGCCGAGGGATTATCTATTCGTGGCAGGGCAAAGGAGAATAACTCCAATAATGGAAACAGAGGCAAAATTAAGAACGGCCACAGGGGCCGGTCGCAATCCAGAGACAAGAAGTATTGCAGGTATTGCAAGAGAGACGGGCATGACATCTCTGAGTGTTTCAAGTTGCAGAACAAGGAAAAGAGGAAAGGTAACAAACAAGGTGAAAATTCTGCTAACGTTTCTCGTGATGATAGTTCTGATGATGCTCTTGTCGTTATTGCTGGATGTGCTGAGACCAATGATGAGTGGGTACTTGACACCGCACGCACTTTTCATATGTGTCCACATAGAGATTGGTTTAATACCTTTGATTTCACTACTGCTGCTGGTTCCGTTTTGGGTTTTGATAATTCACCATGCAAGATTGAAGGCATAGGTCCTATTCGAATCAAGATGTTTGATGGCATAATCAGAACATTGACAGATGTTCGGTGTATTCCGAAGATGAAGAGAAATCTTATTTCTATGAGTGCCCTCGATGCAAAGGGATACAAGTATTCAGGTGGAGATAGTGTTTTGAAAGTCACCAAAGGTTCCTTTATTGTGATGAAAGGTGATTTGAGTTCGACCAATGGTCTTTATTACCTTCGAGGTTCTACCGTTTCAGGTAACGCTACTCCAGTTATTTCAAAGAATTCTGATTGTGATGTTGCTAACCTTTGGCATATGCGTCTTGGACATATGAGTGAACTTGGTTTAGCAGAGTTAAATAAGAGAGGTCTTCTTGATGGATATGAACCTGTTAAATTGAAATTTTGTGAGCATTGTATCTTCGGCAAGCACAAGAGGGTGAAGTTCAACACTTCGACTCATACAACCGAAAGTATTCTTGATTATGTGCATTCTGATTTATGGGGACCATCCCGCGGAAAGTCACTAGGTGGTGCTAGTTACATGTTGACTATTATTGATGATTATTCGAGAAAAGTTTGGCCTTATTTCTTGAAGCATAAATATGAAGCATTCTCAGCATTTAAGGAGTGGAAGATTATGATTGAAAGACAAACTGAAAAGAAAGTAAAAATACTTCGCATAGATAATGGTATGGAATTCTGTTCTAAGCAATTTAAGAATTATTGCAAGTCTGAAGGCATTGTCAGACACTACACCATTCCTTATACTCCTCAACAAAACGGTGTTGCTGAGCGTATGAACAGGACCATTATTTCCAGAGCCCGTTGCATGTTGTCCAATGCAGGTTTGCATAGGCGTTTTTGGGCTGAGGCCGCTTCCACTGCTTGTTATCTCATTAATCGTTCACCATCTATTGCTCTTAATAAGAAAACTCCAATTGAGGTATGGTCTAGTTCACCTGCTGATTATTCATAGTTGAGAGTTTTTGGTTGCACTGCTTATGCTCATGTTGATAATGGAAAGTTGGAGCCTAGGGCTGTTAAGTGCATCTTTCTTGGTTATAAGTCTGGTGTTAAAGGTTTTAAATTGTGGAATCCTGAAACCCAGAAGGATGTTATTAGCAGAAATGTTATCTTTAATGAATCTGCTATGTTACATGATGTTTCATCTACTAGTGTTCCCGTTGAGAGTGAACAACAACCTATTGTTCAGGAGCCTACTGTTCAGGTGGAGCATGTTATTGATTCAGGTGATACATCTGGTTATGAAATTGTAGATGCACGTGATGAACCCGTCGTTAATGATCATAATATCACCCCCACTCCAAATCAGCCTATTGTTCCACCTAGTTGGAATCTTGCACGTGACAGAGTTAGGCGGGGTATTAATAAACCTGACATGTTAATTGAGGAGTGCAATATTGTTTCTTTTGCTTTATCCGTTGCAGAAGAAATTGAAGGTAATCCTGAGCCTTCTTCATATTCCAAGGCTATTATTTCTGGTGATAGTAATAAGTGGATGACTGCTATGCATGATGAGATGGAATCACTTGAAAAGAATGGCACTTGGGATTTAGTAAAATTGCCTAGAGAGAAGAAACCTATTCGTTGCAAGTGGGTTTTCAAGAGGAAAGAAGGTGTTTCTCCTAATGACGAGACAAGATATAAAGCAGGGTTAGTTGCTGAAGGTTATAGCCAGATTCCAGGTATTGACTATAACGAAGTCTTTTCTCCTGTTGTGAAGCATAGCTCTATTCGCACTTTACTCAGTATTGTTGCCATGCATGATCTTGAGCTTGAACAATTGGATGTTAAAACTGCATTTTTACATGGAGAATTAGAAGAGGATATTTATATGGGACAACCTGAAGGTTTTGTTATTCCTGGAAAAGAAAAGCTTGTCTGTAAGTTAAAGAAATCTCTTTATGGATTGAAGCAATCCCCTAGACAGTGGTACAAGAGATTTGACACCTTTATGCTCTCTCAAGGTTTTAAAAGGTCTAATTATGATAGTTGTGTTTATTTGAAAACTGTCAAAGGTTCAACTATTTATTTGCTCCTTTATGTTGATGATATGCTTATTGCTGCAAAGAGTATGTCAGATATTGATGAACTAAAGAAGCAATTGAGTAATGAATTTGAGATGAAGGATTTGGGTGCAGCAAAGAAAATTCTTGGCATGGAAATATCCAGAGATAGACTGTCTGGAAAAGTATATCTAAGTCAGAGAGGATATATTGATAAAGTTCTTCGTCGTTTTAATATGCATAATGCCAAGCCAGTAAGTACTCCGTTAGCTGCACACTTCAAATTATCATCAGCTTTATGTCCTAAGTTAGATGCAGATATTGAGTACATGTCTAGAGTTCCCTATTCGAGTGCAGTTGGTTCACTTTTGTATGCCATGGTTTGTTCTCGTCCAGATTTATCATATGCATTGAGTGTTGTCAGTAGATACATGGCTAATCCTGGAAAGAGCATTGGAAAGTAGTTCAGTGGATTTTCAGATACCTGCGTGGTACTTCTAATGCTTATTTACAGTCTGGGAAAACTAGAGATGGACTTGTTGGTTTTGTTGATTCTGATTTTGCTGGTGATTTGGATAAGAGAAGATCACTCACAGGTTATGTTTCCATTAGTGGTTGTGCTATGAGTTGGAGAGCAACTTTGCAGTCTATTGTGGCTTGTTCCACTACTGATGCCAAGTATATGGCTATTTCTGAGGCATGCAAAGAAGCTATCTGGTTAAAAGGTTTATATACCGAGCTTTGTGGAGATTCATCTTGCCCTACCGTGTTTAGTGACAGTCAAAGTGCTATATATCTTACAAAGAATCCAATTTATCATTAGAGGACAAAGCACATTGATGTCAGATTTCATTATATTCGAGATGTTGTTGCTGAAGGCAATTTGAAGGTATGCAAGATAAGTACTCATGATAATCCTGCTGATATGATGATAAAGCCAGTTCCGACCAATAAGTTTGAGCTTTGCTCAGGCTTAGTTGGTATTTCTCACTAGTCCTATGGACTTTGACGCACAAGGTGTTTATGGTGATTTGGATGCAGTTATCTACTTTCTTCGACTACTGGAGGGATTTTGGATCAAGGTGGAGATTGTTAAATTGTGATCCAAATTATACTGTGTTGGACTAGACGTAGTACAACCGGTGTGGGCCTTTGCGTTGACGTCGACACGTACGAGTACAACTCGTTTACTTGTCCTCCAAGGACTCTCATGTATTGCTCTCATATATACCCCATGTAGTCGCACCTCAGACGGTCTGTCGTCTCATACTTGCAATACTCCTCATAGTGATTGCGCCTTCGTGCGTCCGTGGTTTTCTCCCGCAAGGGTTTCCACGTAAAAATCCGTGTCTCTCTGTCTCGTTTATTTCTCGTTATTATCTAACACTTACATCGATTTCCCCAAAGAGCAATGTGCACGCCTCTGACATTCGCATCTTAGGAACAGCAGGTTGTATCTCAGGCTCTCAGCTTCATTTTGCGGCATATAGAGGCCACCACTAGCTGACATGGAAAGCTGAGCGTTATGGCCAATTGCAGCAAACAATGTATGCAGCTTAGTTAGTAGTATCATCTTGTGTGGTGTAGTCCATTGCATTTTCCACGTCTTCTCCCCACCTCAAATTCACATACAGTGCATGCATTATTTTTATTTCATCAGTGAATGTATTGTGTGGACGGAAGCTGGAAACAACATGAGAAATTGCAAGGATACGAATATCATGTGACATGACACCTACAGACAAAAAAGGAAAAAAATAGTTGGTGCTTGCTGAACTGACCAGTTATCAGGATGATCACTTCATGGTTCATGTTTGAGAGGCACTTGGACCGTCAGAACAGCCACAGCGAGAACTCTATCTTGGATCAGAAAACGGTCCATTGGCTTCTGACTTCACTCGGCATTATATATGAAGTGGGGCGAGAGCCTTTTTCGTGAGGCACAGGATGTATGGATGTTTGTTCCCTTCAGATTGTGGAGCGCCCTGCTCAACTCACATCCATCAAGCAGATGTGTGCTCCAGTTACTCCTAGATATCAAAATTCCTCATGTTTTTAAATAATACCATTCTGAAAACAGGTCTTTACAGAAAAAAAAACACATGTTCAAATAAAACTTGAAACTACAAGATAGTCTTTACATCTCCAGCAGGGAAGTAGCACCGGCACTAACGACATTACGTTGAACCAATGTGTGGAAGGACATAACCCGCAAAAGATACTTCTGTTCGATTGTAATTCAGCAACACAAAGATAACCACTAAAATACAGCCAGAGAAACAATTGTGTGTGCACAAAATCTGCCGAACATTGCGAGTAATAAGATGGAACCAAACAAAATCAAAGGGAGTTTGAGCAGTACCAACATGGTAAAGAATGGATGGAGCAGCAACCAAAGTTATCATCGTCTTCATCATCACCATTGCCTTCAAGTGGAAACAAGCAACACCTCCTGTTAGAGAGACAAACATCATGAGAGAAACCCAGACTGAACTGAGTCATACAAAGGAAGGGAGATTTGATCGAAGAGGAACATACTTGCAAACATGGTGGAATTCATCATCAGTTGAGAGGTCAATCGAGGCGATCGAAGAAGCGAATGATGGATGGAGAAGAAATCAATCATCAGCTACAACCCTAAACTCATCTTCAGAGCAGATCATCTTCATCACTGTTCAAAGAAAAGGAAACATAAGAGAAGGGAGAAGGATTGTAAATGCGTAATCAACATCATCAGTTGACAGCTACTACTAGTTGCTACTGAACGAAAGATAAATTAGCTACAGATCTGTCGCTCCACGTCGTCACGGCCACCACCTGCCAGGAGGAGCTCTCTCCCGCTGCTGCAGGGTCGGCATGGAGAGATGATTCCTCCCCCACTGTTGCTTCCTCCACTTATACTGAAGCAGTGGATCCTTCGACGATGTCGCCAAGGTCGTGGTGGCCCCGGTCCATCTTGAGTCGCAGGACAGGACGGTTGGGGTGTGTCTCCACTTTATGTTGCAGCATACCAAGCCTCGCCACTTTACCATCCCAGCCAAGTGAAATCTCCTTGAGGCTTGCAAGGTGTATACCAATGATCCCTGCTTTCAATCGGCACTAGTCGATTTCTATCCTTTCTAACTGGGGCAAGGTGCCCTCCACGAACATCAACTCTCTTAGTTGCTCCAGACTCCAAATATCAAGTTTCTTGAGATTTGCAAATGTGTTAAACTGTATAGTTATCTGATATGGTTAGTATCTAGGGTTGTAGTTATCCCGTGTAACAACCTGTACTTATCTCTTTGTAAACCCTAGCGGCAGCCCTAGAGGCGCCCTATATATTGATCCTGTGACCACCGTATTTGGTATGTCAGATCCAATCTCTTTTTCCTTTGCTTTACATGGTATCAGGCCATCCCGCATAACTGGACGATGGGTTCTCCTTCTTCCGGCGCCATGACTTCCTCGGCTCTCGCCTCGCTGCCCATGCCATCTCCCCTCACGGCGCTGCCGTCTTCCGCTGTTCCCCAACCCTCTGGTAGCCTCATTACCGCCAAGCACACTTCCTCCAACTTCCTTCTCTGGAAAGCCCAGATCCTCCCTCCCCTTCGCATCGCCGGTGTCACCGGTTATGTCGACGGCACCACCCCTACCCCTCCTCGCCTCCTCCCAGCTGATGACAAGGGGGAGCGCGCTCCTAATCCAGAGTATGCCGCCTGGTTCCGTCAGGATCAGATCATCCTGAGCTACCTGCTCGCCTCGCTCACCGACGACGTACTTCAGCAGGTACACCTCTTCGACACCTCTCGCGCCATCTGGGCGCATCTCGAGGAGATGTACGTCACCCATTGCCGCGCCAGCGTGGTGCAGATCAAGATGGACATGATGAACTTCCGCAAGGGCAACCTCTCCATGGTGGACTACTTCGCCAAGATCCGCTCCAACGCCGATCAGCTCGCTGCTGCGGGCCGTCCCATGCGAGAGGAGGACATCATCACCGTGTTCATCACCGGACTCGATAGCGACTACGAGCCCCTCATCACTGCTATCACGACCCGCATCGACGTCATGACATCGGGAGAGCTCTACTCCCATGCCATCTCCTTCGAGCGCCGCCGCAAGTATTACGCGCCTCGTCTTCAACTCCATACGGGCGGCTCCTCCGTCAACTATGTCGCCCGCGACAACAACGGCAACACCAACAACCGCGGCAAGGGTCGCGACAACTCCGGTGACCGTGGTGACTACAACAACAACAACCGCGGCAGGTATTGCGGTGACCGTGGCGGTGGTGGCAACCGCCAGAACCAGAACGGCAATCGCGGTGGGGACCGCGGTGACCACGGTGGTGGCGGGGATGCACGACTGGTTGGAAATATGCCATAGAGGCAATAATAAATTGGTTATTATTATATTTCCTTGTTCATGATAATCGTTTATTATCCATGCTATAATTGTATTGATAGGAAACTTAGATACATGTGTGGGTACATAGAAAACACCATGTCCCTAGTAAGCCTCTAGTTGACTAGCTCGTTGATCAATAGATGGTTATGGTTTCCTAACCATGGACACTGGATGTCGTTGATAACGGGATCACATCATTAGGAGAATGATGTGATGGACAAGACCCAATCCTAAGCCTAGCACAAAGATCGTATAGTTCGTCTGCTAAAGCTTTTCTAATGTCAAGTATCATTTCCTTAGACCATGAGATTGTGCAACTCCCGGATACCGTAGGAATGCTTTGGGTGTACCAAACGTCACAACGTAACTGGGTGGCTATAAAGGTACACTACGGGTATCTCCGAAAGTGTCTGTTGGGTTGGGACGAATCGAGACTGGGATTTGTCACTCCGTGTAAACGGAGAGGTATCTCTAGGCCCACTCGGTAGGACATCATCATAATGTGCACAATGTGACCAAGGAGTTGACCACGGGATGATGTGTTACGGAACGAGTAAAGAGACTTGCCGGTAACGAGATTGAACAAGGTATCGGGATACCGACGATCGAATCTCGGGCAAGTACTATACCTGTAGACAAAGGGAATTGTATACGGGATTGATTGAATCCTTGACATCGTGGTTCATCCGATGAGATCATCGTGGAACATGTGGGATCCAATATAGGTATCCAGATCCCACTATTGGTTATTGGCCGGAGAGGTTTCTCGGTCATGTCTGCATGATTCCCGAACCCGTAGGGTCTACACACTTAAGGTTCGATGACGCTAGGGTTATAAAGGAAGTTTGTATGTGGTTACCGAATGTTGTTCGGAGTGCCGGATGAGATCCCGGACGTCACGAGGAGTTCCGGAATGGTCCGGAGGTAAAGATTTATATATGGGAAGTCCTATTTTGGCCACCGGAAAATGTTTGGGATTTTTCGGTATTGTACCGGGAAGGCTCTAGAAGGTTCCGGAGTGGGGCCCACCTGCATGGGGGGACCCACATGAACGTGGGTAGTGGGGGCAAGGCCCCACACCCCTGGTCAAGGCGCACGAAGATCCCCCTTAGAAGGAATAAGATCATATCCCGAAGGGATAAGATCAAGATCCCTAAAAAGGGGGATAACAATCGGTGGGGAAGGAAATGATGGGATTTCTTTCCTCCCACCTTTGCCAACGCCCCAATGGACTTGGAGGGCATGAAACCAGCCCGTCCACCCCTATATATAGTGGGGAGGCGCATGGGAGCTTCACCCCTTCCCCTGGCGCAGCCCTCCCCCTCTTCCATGTCCTCCTCCTCTCCCGCGGTGCTTGGCGAAGCCCTGCAGGATTGCCACGCTCCTCCACCACCACCACGCCGTCGTGCTGCTGCTGGACGGAGTCTTCCCCAACCTCTCCCTCCCTCCTTGCTGGATCAAGGCATGGGAGACGTCACCGGGCTGCACGTGTGTTGAACGCGGAGGCACCGTTCTTTGGTGCTTAGATCGGAATCAACCGCGATCTGAATCGCTGCGAGTACGACTCCTTCATCCGCGTTTTTGTAACGCTTCCGCATCGCGATCTACAAGGGTATGTAGATGCACTCCCCTCTCCCTCGTTGCTAGATGACTCCATAGATTGATCTTGGCGATGCGTAGAAAATTTTGAATTTCTGCTATGTTCCCCAACAGTGGTATCATGAGCTAGGTCTAT
The DNA here is from genome assembly GCF_018294505.1 of Triticum aestivum. Lineage (NCBI taxonomy): Eukaryota > Viridiplantae > Streptophyta > Magnoliopsida > Poales > Poaceae > Triticum > Triticum aestivum. Next base: position 8,188,345 of record NC_057814.1, read on the forward strand.
GCGTAGTTTCTATGCACGAGTAGAACACAAAGCAGTTGTGGGCGTCGATTTTATCAATTTACTTGCCGTTACTAGTCTTATCTTGATTCGGCGGCATCGTGGGATGAAGCGGCCCGGACCGACCTTACACGTACTCTTACGTGAGACAGGTTCCACCGACTGACATGCACTAGTTGCATAAGGTGGCTAGCAGGTGTCTGTCTCTCCCACTTTAGTCGGATCGGATTCGATGAAAAGGGTCCTTATGAAGGGTAAATAGAAATTGGCATATCACGTTGTGGTTTTTGCGTAGGTAAGAAACGTTCTTGCTAGAAACCCATAGCAGCCACGTAAAACATGCAAACAACAATTAGAGGACGTCTTACTTGTTTTTGTAGGGTATGCTATGTGATGTGATATGGCCAAAAGAATGTGATGAATGATATATGTGATGTATGAGATTGATCATGTTCTTGTAATAGGAATCACGACTTGCATGTCGATGAGTATGACAACCGGCAGGAGCCATAGGAGTTGTCTTATTTATTGTGTGACCTGCGTGTCAATGATAATGCCATGTAATTACTTTGCTTTATTGCTAACCGTTAGCCATAGTAGTAGAAGTAATATATAGTTGGCGAGACAACTTCATGAAGACACGATGATGGAGATCATGGTGTCATGCCGGTGACGATGATGATCATGGAGCCCCGAAGATGGAGATCAAAAGGAGCAAAATGATATTGGCCATATCATGTCACTATTTGATTGCATGTGATGTTTATCATGTTTTACATCTTATTTGCTTAGAACGACGGTAGCTTAAATATGATGATCCCTCATTAAAATTTCAAGAAAGTGTTCCCCCTAACTGTGCACCATTGCGAAAGTTCGTCGTTTCGAAGCACCACGTGATGATCGGGTGTGATAGATTCTAACGTTCACATACAACGGGTGTAAGCCAGATTTACACACGCGAAACACTTAGGTTGACTTGACGAGCCTAGCATGTATAGACATGGCCTCGGAACACAAGAGACCGAAAGGTCGAGCATGAGTCATATGGTAGATACGATCAACATGAGATGTTCACCGTTGATGACTAGTTCGTCTCACGTGATGATCGGACACGGCCTAGTCGATTCGGATCATGCATCACTTAGATGACTAGAGGGATGTCTATCTGAGTGGGAGTTCATAAGATGAAATTAATTATCCTGCACATAGTCAAAAGGTTTTTGCAAATTATGTCGTAGCTCGCGCTTTTAGTTCTACTGTTTTAGATATGTTCCTAGAGAAAATTAGTTGAAAGTTGATAGTAGCAATTATGCGGACTAGGTCCGTAAACTGAGGATTGTCCTCATTGCTGCGTAGAAGGCTTATGTCCTTAATGCACCGCTCGGTGTGCCGAACCTCGAATGTCGTCTATGGATGTTGCGAACATCTGACATACACGTTTTGATAACTACGTGATAGTTCAGTAATGTTAAACGGTTTAGAATTGAGGCACCGAAGACGATTTCGAAACGTCGCGGAACATATGAGATGTTTCGAGGGCTGAAATTGGGATTTCAGGCTCGTGCCCACGTCAAGAGGTATAAGACCTCCGACAAGTTTCTTAGCCAGCAAACTAAGGGAGAAAAGCTCAATCGTTGAGCATGTGCTCAGATTGTCTGAGTACTACATCACTTGAATCGAGTGGGAGTTAATCTTCCAGATGAGATAGTGATGGTTCTCCATGGTCACCAAGCTATTAGAGCTTCGTGATGAACTATAACATATCAGGGATAGACATGATGATCCTTGATCAATTCGCGATGTTTGACACCGCGGAAGTAGAAATCAAGAAGGAGCATCAATTGTTGATGGTTAGTGAAACCACTAGTTTCAAGAAGGGCGAGGGCAAGAAGGGATACTTCATGAAACAACAAATCAATTGCTGCTCTAGTGAAGAAACCCAAGGTTGAAACCAAACCCGAGACTAAGTGCTTCTGTAATGAGGGGAACGGCCACTGAAGCAGGACTACCCTAGATACTTGGTAGATGAGAAGGCTGGGAAGGTCGACAGAAGTATATTGGATATACAATATATTAATGTGTACTTTACTTGTACTCCTAGTAGCACCAGGGTATTAGATACCGGTTCGGTTGCTAGGTGTTAGTAACTCGAAATAAAAGGCTACAGAATAAACGGAGACTAGCTAAAGGTGGGATGACGATGTGTGTTGGAAGTGTTTCCAAGGTTGATGTGATCAAGCATCGCATGCTCCCTCTACCATCGAGATTGGTGTTAAACCTAAATAATTGTTATTTGGTGTTTGCGTTGAGCGTAGACATGATTGCATTATGTTTATCGCAATACGGTTATTCATTTAAGGAGAATAATGGTTTATTGAATCTCGATCGTAGTGATACACATGTTCATGCCAAAAGATATAAGATAGTAATGATAGTACCACATAGTTGTGGCACTGCTGTTTGAGTCATATTGGTATAAAACGCATGAAGAAGCTCCATGTTGATGGATCTTTGGACTCACTCATTTTTGAAAGGATTGAGACATGCGAACCACGTCTATTGGTATACACGCATGAAGAAACTCCATGCAGATGGATCGTTTGGACTCACTTGTTTTTGAATCACTTGAGACATGCAAATCATACCACATGGGCAAGATGACTGAAAGGCCTCGTTTCCAGTGAGATGGAACAAGAAAGAAACTTGTTGGAAGTAATACATTTTGATGTGTGCAATCCAATGAGTGCTGAGGCACTCGGTGAATATCGTTATGTTCTTACTTCACAGATGATTTGAGTAGATGTTGAGTATATTTACTTGATGAAATAAAAGTCTGAATTATTGAAAGGTTCAAGTAATTTCAGAGTGAAGTTGAAGATCGTCATGACAAGAGGATAAAATGTCTATGATATGATCATAGAGATGAGTATCTGAGTTATGAGTTTGGTATACAATTAAGACATTGTGGAAATTGTTTCATAACTAATACCGCCTGGAACACCATAGTGTGATGGTGTGTCCGAACATCATAACTGCACCCTATTGGATATGGTGCATACCATGATGTCTCTTATCGAATTACCACTATCGTTTATGGGTTAGGCATTAGAGACAACCGCATTCACTTCAAATAGGGCACCACATAATTCCGTTGAGATGACAGCATACGAACTATGGTTCAGAGAAACCTAAGCTGTCATTTCTTATAAAGTTTGGGGCTGCGATGCTTATGCGAAAAAGTTTCAGGCTGATAAGCTCGAACCCAAGGCGGATAAATGCATCTTCATAGAATATCCAAAACAGTTGGGTATACCTCCTATTTCAGATCCGGAAGCAAAAGTGATTGTTTCTAGAAACGGGTCCTTTCTCGAGGAAAAGTTTCTCTCGAAAGAATTGAGTGGGAGGATGGTGGAGACTTGATGAGGTTATTGAACCGTCACTTCAACCAGTGCGAAGCAGGGCACAGGAAGTTGTTCCTGTGGCACCTACACCAACTGAAGTGGAAGCTTATGATAGTGATCATGAAACTTCGGATCATGTCACTAACAAACCTCGTAGGTCGAAAAGGATGCGTACTACTTCAGAGTGGTACGTAATCCTGTCTTAGAGGTCATGTTGCTAGACAACAATGAACCTACGAGCTATGGAGAAGCGATGGTGGGCCCGGATTCCGATAAATGGCTGGAGGCCATAAAATCCGAGAGAGGATCCATGTATAAAACAAAGTGTAGACTTTGGAAGAACTACTTGATGGTCATAAGGCTGTTGGGTACAGATGGATTCTAAGAGGGAAGACAGACAATGATGGTATGTGTCACCATTAAGAAAGCTCGGCTTCTCGCTAAGATGTTTCCGACAAGTTCAAGGAGTTGACTACGATGAGACTTTCTCACTCGTAGCGATGCTAAGAGTCTGTTGGAATTATATTAGCAGTTACTGCATTATTTATGAAATCTTGCAGATAGGATGTCAAAACATTGTTTCCTCGACAATTTTCTTGAGGAAAGGTTGTATGTGATACAACCAGAAGGCTTTTGTCAATCCAAAAAGATGCTAACAAGTATGCAAAGCTCCAGCAATCCTTCTAAGGACTGGAGTAAGCATCTCGGAGTTGGAATATACACTTTGATGAGATGATCAAAGATTTTGGGTTTATACAAAGTTTATGAGAAACTTGTATTTCCAAAGAAGTGAGTGGGAGCACTATAGAATTTCTGATGAGTATATGTTATTAACATATTGTTGATCAGAAATGATGTAGAATTTCTGGACAACATGTAGGGTTATTTGAAAGGTGTTTTTCAATGGAAAACCTGGATTAAGCTACTTGAACATTAAGCATCAAGATCTATAAGGATAGATCAAAAACGCTTAATAGTATTTTCAAATGAGTACGCACCGTGGCAAGTTTTGAAGGAGTTCAAAATAGATCAGCAAAGAAGGAGTTCTTGGCTGTGTTATAAGGTGTGAATATTGAGTAAGACTCAAAACATGACCACGGCAGAAGAGAGAGAAAGGACGAAGGTCGTCCCCTATGCTTCAGACATAGGCTCTATAGTATGCTATGCTGTGTACCGCACCCGAAGTGTGCCTTGCCATGAGTCAGTCAAGGGGTACAAGAATGATCCAGGAATGGATAACAAGACAGCGGTCAAACATATCCTTAGTAACTAGTGGACTAAGGACTATTCTCGATTATGGAGGTGGTAAAAGAGTTCGTCGTAAAGGGTTACGCCGATGCAAACTTTGACACTAATCCGGATTATTCTGAGTAGTAAACCGGATTCGTATAGTAGAACAGTTATTTGAAATGGCTCCAAATAGAGCGTGGTAGCTACATCTAGGAGATGACATAGAGATTTGTAAAGCACACACGGATCTGAAAGGTTCAGACCCGTTGACTATAACCTCTCTCACAAGCAGAACATGATCAAACCCCAGAACTCATTGAGTGTTAATCACATAGTGATGTGAACTAGATTGGTGACTCTAGTAAACTCTTTGGATGTTAGTCACATGGCGATGTGACCTGTGATTGTTAATCGCATGGCGATGTGAACTAGATTATTGACTCTAGTGCAAGTGGGAGACTGTTGGAAATATGCCCTAGAGGAAATAATAAATTGGTTATTATTATATTTCCTTGTTCATGATAATCGTTTATTATCCATGCTATAATTGTATTGATAGGAAACTTAGATACATGTGTGGGTACATAGACAACACCATGTCCCTAGTAAGCCCCTAGTTGACTAGCTCGTTGATCAATAGATGGTTATGGTTTCCTGACCATGGACATTGGATGTCGTTGATAACGGGATCACATCATTAGGAGAATGATGTGATGGACAAGACCCAATCCTAAGCCTAGCACAAAGATCGTATAGTTCGTCTGCTAAAGATTTTCTAATGTCAAGTATCATTTCCTTAGACCATGAGATTGTGCAACTCCCGGATACCGTAGGAATGCTTTGGGTGTACCAAACGTCACAACGTAACTGGGTGGCTATAAAGGTACACTACGGGTATCTCCGAAAGTGTCTGTTGGGTTGGGACGAATCGAGACTGGGATTTGTCACTCCGTGTAAACGGAGAGGTATCTCTGGGCCCACTCGGTAGGACATCCTCATAATGTGCACAATGTGACCAAGGAGTTGATTACGGGATGATGTGTTACAGAACGAGTAAAGAGACTTGCCGGTAACGAGATTGAACAAGGTATCGGCATACCGACGATCGAATCTCGGGCAAGTACTATACCGGTAGACAAAGGGAATTGTATACGGGATTGATTGAATCCTTGACATCGTGGTTCATCCGATGAGATCATCATGGAACATGTGGGAGCCAATATGGGTATCCAGATCCTGCTATTGGTTATTGGCCGGAGAGGTGTCTCGGTCATGTCTGCATGATTCCCGAACCCGTAGGGTCTACACACTTAAGGTTCGATGACGCTAGGGTTATAAAGGAAGTTTGTATGTGGTTACCGAATGTTGTTCGGAGTCCTGGATGAGATCCCGGACGTCACGAGGAGTTCCGGAATGGTCCGAAGGTAAAGACTTATATATGGGAAGTCCTATTTTGGCCACCGGAAAATGTTCGGGATTTTTCGGTATTGTACCGGGAAGGTTCTAGAAGGTTCCGGTGTGGGGCCCACCTGCATGGGGGGACCCACATGAACGTGGGTAGTGGGGGCAAGGCCCCACACCCCTGGTCAAGGCGCACGAAGACCCCCCTTAGAAGGAATAAGATCATATCCCGAAGGGATAAGATCAAGATCCCTAAAAAGGGGGGATAACAATCGGTGGGGAAGGAAATGATGGGATTTCTTTCCTCCCACCTTTGCCAACGCCCCAATGGACTTGGAGGGCAAGAAACCAGCCCCTCCACCCCTATATATAGTGGGGAGGCGCATGGGAGCTTCACCCCTTCCCCTGGCGCAGCCCTCCCCCTCTTCCATGTCCTCCTCCTCTCCCGCAGTGCTTGGCGAAGCCCTGCAGGATTGCCACGCTCCTCCATCACCACCACGCCGTCGTGCTGCTGCTGGACGGAGTCTTCCCCAACCTCTCCCTCCCTCCTTGCTAGATCAAGGCATGGGAGACGTCACCGGGCTGCACGTGTGTTGAACGCGGAGGCACCGTTCTTCGGTGCTTAGATCGGAATCAACCGCGATCTGAATCGCTGCGAGTACGACTCCTTCATCCGCGTTCTTGTAACGCTTCCGCATCGCGATCTACAAGGGTATGTAGATGCACTCCCCTCTCCCTCGTTGCTAGATTACTCCATAGATTGATCTTCGTGATGCGTAGAAAATTTTGAATTTCTGCTACGTTCCCAACACGACTACAGTGCCAACTTTGCCGGGGCCCCGAGCACTATGCCTGGGAGTGTGCTCAACACTACAACCACGCCTTTCAACCTCAACACTCCAAGATGGCGGGTCTAGCTGCTGCTTCACCACCATCCATCCTCGGCGACCCTAATTGGTTCACCAACATGGGGGCCACCGACCACATCACGTCAGACCTGGACCGCCTCACCGTGAGGGAGAAGTATCCTGGAAGAGACCACATCCACACTGCTGATGGATCAGGTTTGCACATAGCTCATCGTGGTCATGCTCTCCTTCCCACACCTTCTGCCTGAAGGAAATATGCCCTAGAGGCAATAATAAAGTATTATATATTTCCTTATATCATGATAAATGTTTATTATTCATGCTAGAATTGTATTAACTGGAAACATAACACATGTGTGAATACATAGACAAACAGAGTGTCACTAGTATGCCTCTACTTGACTAGCTCGTTAATCAAAGATGGTTATGTTTCCTAGCCATAGACATGAGTTGTCATTTTATTAACAAGATCACCTCATTAGGAGAATGACGTGATTGACTTGACCCATTCCGTTAGCTTAGCACCCGATCGTTTAGTATGTTGCTATTGCTTTCTTCATGACTTATACATGTTCCTCTGACTATGAGATTGTGCAACTCCCGTTTACCGGAGGAACACTTTGTGTGCTACCAAACGTCACAACGTAAATGGGTGATTATAAAGGTGCTCTACAGGTGTCTCCAAAGGTACTTGTTGGGTTGGCGTATTTCGAGATTAGGATTTGTCACTCCGATTGTCGGAGAGGTATCTCTGGGCCCACTCGGTAATGCACATCACTATAAGCCTTGCAAGCATTGTGACTAATGAGTTAGTTGCGGGATGATGTATTACGGAACGAGTAAAGAGACTTGCCGGTAGCGAGATTGAACTAGGTATCGAGATACCGACGATCGAATCTCGGGCAAGTAACATACCAATGACAAAGGGAACAACGTATGTTGTTATGCGGTCTGACCGATAAAGATCTTCGTAGAATATGTGGGAGCCAATATGGGCATCCAGGTCCCGCTATTGGTTATTGACCGGAGATGTGTCTCGGTCATGTCTACATAGTTCTCGAACCCGTAGGGTCCGCACGCTTAAAGTTACGATGACAGTTTTATTATGAGTTTATGTATGTTGATGTACCGAAGGAGTTCGGAGTCCCGGATGAGATCGGGGACATGACGAGGAGTCTTGAAATGGTCGAGACGTAAAGATCAATATATTGGACGACTATATTCGGACTTCGGAAAGGTTCCGAGTGATTCGGGTATTTTTTGGAGTACCGGAGAGTTACGGGAATACGTATTGGGCCTTATTGGGCTATACGGGAAAGAAGGAAAAGGGCCTCAAGGGTGGCCGCACCCCTCCCCTTGGTCTGGTCCGAATTGGACTAGGGAAGGGGGGCGCCCCCTTCCTTTCTTCTCTTTTTCCCTTCCTCTTTTCCTATTCCTTATGGGAGGTGGAATCCTACTAGGACTAGGGAGTCCTAGTAGGACTCCACACTTGGTGCGCCCCCTCCTAGGGCCGGCCTCCTCCTCCCTTGCTCCTTTATATACGGGGGCAGGGGGCACCCCATGGAAACAACAATTGATCCTTGAGATCTCTTAGCCGTGTGCGGTGCCCCCCTCCACCATATTACACCTCGATAATACCGTTGCGGAGCTTAGGCGAAGCCCTGCGTCGGTGGAACATCATCATCGTCACCACGCCGTCGTGCTGACGAAACTCTCCCTCAACACTCGGCTGGATCAGAGTTCGAGGGACGTCATCGAGCTGAACGTGTGTAGAACTCGGAGGTGCCGTGCGTTCGGTACTTGATCGGTCGGATCGTGAAGACGTACGACTACATCAACCGCGTTGTGATAACGCTTCCGCTGTCGGTCTACGAGGGTACGTGGACAACACTCTCCCCTCTCGTTGCTATGCATCACCATGATCTTGCGTGTGCGTAGGAATTTTTTTGAAATTACTACGTTCCCCAACAGTGGTATCAGAGCCTGGTTTTATGCGTTGATGCTATGCACGAGTAGAACACAAGTGAGTTGTGGGCGATATAAGTCATACTGCTTACCAGCATGTCATACTTTGGTTCAGCGGTATTGTGAGATGAAGCGGCCCGGACCGACATTACGCGTACGCTTACGCGAGACTGGTTTCACCATTCGGAGCACTCGTTGCTTAAAGGTGACTGGCGGGTGTCTGTCTCTCTCACTTTAGGTGAACCGAGTGTGGCTACGCCCGGTCCTTGCGAAGGTTAAAACAGCACCAACTTGACAAACTATCGTTGTGGTTTTGATGCGTAGGTAAGAACGGTTCTTGCTAAGCCCGTAGCAGCCACGTAAAATATGCAACAACAAAGTAGAGGACGTCTAATTTGTTTTTGCAGGGCATGTTGTGATGTGATATGGTCAAGACATGATGTGATATAATGTGTTGTATGAGATGATCATGTTTTGTAACCGAGTTATCGGCAACTGGCAGGAGCCATATGGTTGTCACTTTATTGTATGAGATGCAATCGCCATGTAATAGTTTTACTTTATCACTAAGCGGTAGCGATAGTCGTAAAAGCAATAAGTTGGCGAGACGACAACGATACTACGATGGAGATCAAGGTGTCGAGCCGGTGACGATGGTGATCATGACGGTGCTTCGGAGATGGAGATCACAAGCACGGTGCTTCGGAGATGGAGATCACAAGCACAAGATGATGATGGCCATATCATATCACTTATATTGATTGCATGTGATGTTAATCCTTTATGCATCTTATCTTGCTTTGATTGACGGTAGCATTATAAGATGATCTCTCACTAAAATTTCAAGATAAAAGTGTTCTCCCTGAGTATGCACCGTTGCAAAAGTTCTTCGTGCTGAGACACCACGTGTTAATCGGGTATGATAGGCTCTACGTTCAAATACAACGGGTGCAAAACAGTTGCACACGCGGAATACTCAGGTTAAACTTGACGAGCCTAGCATATACAGATATGGCCTCGGAACACAGAGACCGAAAGGTCGAGCGTGAATCATATAGTAGATATGATCAACATAGTGATGTTCACCATTGAAACTACTCCATCTCACGTGTTAATCGGACATGGTTTAGTTGCTTTGGATCACGTAATCACTTAGATGATTAGAGGGATGTCTATCTAAGTGGGAGTTCTTAAGTAATATGATTAATTGAACTTAAATTTATCATGAACTTCGTCCTGATAGTATTTTGCAAATTATGTTGTAGATCAATAGCTCGCGTTGTTGCTTCCCTGTGTTTATTTTTGATATGTTCCTAGAGAAAAATTATGTTGAAAGATGTTAGTAGCAAAGATGCGGATTGGATCCGCGATCTGAGGATTATCCTCATTGCTGCACAGAAAAATTATGTCCTTGATGCACCGGTAGGTGACAGACCTATTGCAGGAGCAGATGCAGACGTTATGAACGTTTGGCTAGCTCAATATGATGACTACTTGATAGTTTAGTGCACCATGCTTAACGGCTTAGAATCGGGACTTCAAAGATGTTTTGAACGTCATGGACCATATGAGATGTTCCAGGAGTTGAAGTTAATATTTCAAGCAAATACCCGAGTTGAGAGATATGAAGTCTCCAACAAGTTCTATAGCTAAAAGATGGAGGAGAATCGCTCAACTAGTGAGCATGTGCTCAGATTGTCTGGGTACTACAATCGCTTGAATCAAGTGGGAGTTAATCTTCCAGATAAAATAGTGATTGACAGAATTCTCTAGTCACCATCACCAAGTTAGTAGAACTTCGTGATGAACTATAGTATGCAAGGGATGACGAAAGTAATTCCCGAGCTCTTCGTGATGCTGAAATCGACGAAGGTAGAAATCAAGAAAAACATCAAGTATTGATGGTTGACGAGACCACTAGTTTCAAGAAAAGGGCAAAGGGAAGAAGGGGAACTTCAAGAAGAACGGCAAGCAAGTTGCTGCTCAAGTGAAGAAGCCTAAGTCTGGTCCTAAGCCTGAGACTAAGTGCTTCTACTGCAAAGGGACTGGTCACTGGAAGCGTAACTACCCCAACTATTTGGTGGATAAGAAGGATGGCAAAGTGAACAAAGGTATATTTGATATACAGATTATTGATGTGTACTTTACTAGTGTTTAAAGCAACCCCTCCGTAATTGATACTGGTTCAGTTGCTAAGAGTAGTAACTCGAAACGGGAGTTGCAGAATAAACAGAGACTAGTAAAAGTGAACAAAGGTATATTTGATATACAGATTATTGATGTGTACTTTACTAATGTTTATAGCAACCCCTCGGTAATTGATACTGGTTCAGTTGCTAAGAGTAGTAACTCGAAATGGGAGTTGCAGAATAAACAGAGACTAGTAAAAGGCGAGGTGACGATGTGTGTTGGAAGTAGTTCCAAGATTGATATGATCATCATCGCACACTCCCTGTACTTTCGGGATTAGTGTTGAAACTAAATAAGTGTTATTTGGTGTTTGCGTTGAGCATGAATATGATTTGAGCATGTTTATTGCAATACGGTTATTCATTTAAATTAGAGAACAATTGTTGTTCTGTTTACATGAATAAAACCTTCTATGGTCATACACACCAACGAAAATGGTTTGTTGGATCTCGATCGTAGTGATACACATATTCATAATATTGAAGCCAAAAGATGCAAAGTTAATAATGATAGTGCAACTTATTTGTGGCACTACCGTTTAGGTCATATTGGTGTAAAGCGCATGAAGAAACTCCATACTGATGGGATTTTGGAATCACTTGATTATGAATCACTTGATGCTTGCGAACCGTGCCTCATGGGCAAGACGACTAAAACGCCGTTCTCCGGAACTATGGATAGAGCAACAGATTTGTTGGAAATCATACATACAGATGTATGTGGTCCGATGAATATTGAGGCTCGTAGCAGGTATCATTATTTGCTGACCTTCACAGATGAGTTGAGCAGATATGGGTATATCTACTTAATGAAACAAGAGTCTGAAACATTTGAAAAGTTCATATAATTTCAGAGTGAAGCAGAAAATCATCGTAACAAGAAAATATAGTTTCTTCGATCTGATCGTGGAGAAGAGTATTTAAGTTACGAGTTTGGCCTTCAGTTAAAACAATGTGGAATAGTTTCACAAATTCATGCCACCTGGAACACCACAACATAATGGTGTGTCCGAACGTCATAACTGTTGGGAATCGTAGCATAATTTAAAATTTTCCTATGCTCACCAAGATGCATCTATGGAGTGTACTAGCAACAAGGGGAAGGGAGTGCATCTACATACCCTTGTAGATCGCGAGCGGAAGCGTTCCAATGAACGTGGATGACGGAGTCGTACTCGCCGTTATCCAAATCACCGATGACCGAGTGCCGAACGGACGGCACCTCCGCGTTCAACACACGTACGGTGCAGCGACGTCTCCTCCTTCTTGATCCAGCAAGGGGGAAGGAGAGGTTGATGGAGATCCAATAGCACGACGGCGTGGTGGTGGATGTAGCGGGTCTCCGGCAGGGCTTCGCCGAGCTTCTGCGAGAGAGAGAGAGGTGTTGCAGGGGAGGAGGGAGGCGCCCAAGGCTGTGTGTTGCTGCCCTCCCTCCCCCCCTTTATATAGGCCCCCTGGGGGGGGGGGCGCCGGCCCAGGGAGATGGGATCTCCAAGGGGGGGGGGCAACGGCCAAAGGGGGGAAGGGGTTGCCTTGCCCCCCAAGGCAAGGGGGAAGCTCCCCCCCCTTAGGGTTCCCAACCCTAGGCGCATGGGGGGAGGCCCAAGGGGGGCGCCCCAGCCCACTAAGGGCTGGTTCCCTTCCAATTTCAGCCCACGGGGGCCTCCGGGATAGGTGGCCCCACCCGGTGGACCCCCGGGACCCTTCCGGTGGTCCCGGTACAATACCGGTAACCCCCGAAACTTTCCCGGTGGCCGAAACTTGACTTCCTATATATAATTCTTCACCTCCGGACCATTCCGGAGCCTCTCGTGATGTCCGGGATCTCATCCGGGACTCCGAACAACTTTCGGGTTTCCGCATACATATATCTCTACAACCCTAGCGTCACTGAACCTTAAGTGTGTAGACCCTACGGGTTCGGGAGACATGCAGACATGACCGAGACGCCTCTCCGGTCAATAACCAACAGCGGGATCTGGATACCCATGTTGGCTCCCACATGTTCCACGACGATCTCATCGGATGAACCACGGTGTCGAGGATTCAATCAATCCCGTATGCAATTCCCTTTGTCAATCGGTATGTTACTTGCCCGAGATTCGATAGTCGGTATCCCAATACCTTGTTCAATCTCGTTACCGGCATGTCTCTTTACTCGTACCGCAATGCATGCTCCCGTGACTAACGCCTTAGTCACATAGAGCTCATTATGATGATGCATTACCGAGTGGGCCCAGAGATACCTCTCCGTCATACGGAGTGACAAATCCCAGTCTCGATCCGTGCCAACCCAACAGACACTTTCGGAGATACCCGTAGTGCACCTTTATAGTCACCCAGTTACATTGTGACGTTTGGCACACCCAAAGCACTCCTACGGTATCCGGGAGTTGCACGATCTCATGGTCTTAAGGAAAAGATACTTGACATTGGAAAAGCTCTAGCAAACGAAACTACACGATCTTTTATGCTATGCTTAGGATTGGGTCTTGTCCATCACATCATTCTCCTAATGATGTGATCCCGTTATCAATGACATCCAATGTCCATAGTCAGGAAACCATGACTATCTGTTGATCAACGAGCTAGTCAACTAGAGGCTTACTAGGGACACGTTGTGGTCTATGTATTCACACATGTATTACGATTTCCGGACAATACAATTATAGCATGAATAATAGACAATTACCATGAACAAAGAAATATAATAATAACCATTTATTATTGCCTCTAGGGCATATTTCCAACAGTCTCCCACTTGCACTAGAGTCAATAATCTAGTTACATTGTGATGAATCGAACACCCATTGCGTCCTGGTGTTGATCATGTTTTGCCCTAGGGAGAGGTTTAGTCAACGGATCTGCTACATTCAGGTCCGTATGTACTTTACAAATATCTATGTCTCCATTTTGAACACTTTCACGAATGGAGTTGAAGCGACGCTTGATATGCCTGGTCTTCCTGTGAAACCTGGGCTCCTTCGCAAGGGCAATAGCTCCAGTGTTGTCACAGAAGAGAGTCATCGGGCCCGACGCATTGGGAATCACCCCTAGGTCGGTAATGAACTCCTTCATCCAGACTGCTTCCTGTGCTGCCTCCGAGGCTGCCATGTACTCCGCTTCACATGTAGATCCCGCCACGACGCTTTGCTTGCAACTGCACCAGCTTACTGCTCCTCCATTCAAAATATACACGTATCCGGTTTGTGACTTCGAGTCATCCAGATCTGTGTCGAAGCTAGCGTCGACGTAACCCTTTACGACGAGCTCTTCGTCACCTCCATAAACGAGAAACATATCCTTAGTCTCTTCAGGTACTTCAGGATATTCTTGACCGCTGTCCAGTGTTCCATGCCGGGATTACTTTGGTACCTTCCTACCAAACTTACGGCAAGGTTTACATCAGGTCTGGTACACAGCATGGCATACATAATAGACCCTATGGCCGAGGCATAGGGGATGACACTCATCTTTTCTATATCTTCTGCCGTGGTCGGGCATTGAGCCGTGCTCAATTGCACACCTTGCAATACAGGCAAGAACCCCTTCTTGGACTGATCCATACTGAACTTCTTCAATATCTTGTCAAGGTATGTACTCTGTGAAAGACCAATGAGGCGTCTTGATCTATCTCTATAGATCTTGATGCCTAATATATAAGCAGCTTCTCCAAGGTCCTTCATTGAAAAACACTTATTCAAATAGGCCTTTATACTTTCCAAGAATTCTATATCATTTCCCATCAATAGTATGTCATCCACATATAATATGAGAAATGCTACAGAGCTCCCACTCACTTTCTTGTAAACACAGGCTTCTCCATAAGTCTGTGTAAACCCAAACGCTTTGATCATCTCATCAAAGCGAATGTTCCAACTCCGAGATGCTTGCACCAGCCCATAGATTGAGCGCTGGAGCTTGCATACTTTGTTAGCATTCTTAGGATCGACAAAACCTTCCGGCTGCATCATATACAACTCTTCCTTAAGGAAGCCATTAAGGAATGCCGTTTTGACGTCCATCTGCCATATCTCATAATCATAGTATGCGGCAATTGCTAACATGATTCGGACGGACTTCAGCTTCGCTACGGGTGAGAAAGTCTCATCGTAGTCAACCCCTTGAACTTGTCGATAACCCTTAGCGACAAGTCGAGCTTTGTAGATGGTCACATTACCATCTGCGTCCGTCTTCTTCTTAAAGATCCATTTGTTTTCTATGGCTCGCCGATCATCGGGCAAGTCAGTCAAAGTCCATACTTCGTTTTCATACATGGATCCTATCTCGGATTTCATGGCTTCTAGCCATTTGTCGGAATCCGGGCCCGCCATCGCTTCTTCATAGTTCGAAGGTTCACCGTTGTCTAACAACATGATTTCCAGGACAGGGTTGCCGTACCACTCTGGTGCGGAACGTGTCCTTGTGGACCTACGAAGTTCAGTAACTTGATCCGAAGCTTCATGATCATCATCATTAACTTCCTCCCCAGTCGGTGTAGGCACCACAGGAACATTTTCCCGCGCTGCGCTACTTTCCGGTTCGGAAGGGGTGACTATCACCTCATCAAGTTCCACTTTCCTCCCACTCAATTCTTTCGAGAGAAACTCCTTCTCCAGAAAGGACCCGTTCTTGGCAACGAAGATCTTGCCTTCGGATCTGAGGTAGAAGGTATACCCAATAGTTTCCTTAGGGTATCCTATGAAGACGCATTTTTCCGACTTGGGTTCGAGCTTTTCAGGTTGAAGTTTCTTGACATAAGCATCGCATCCCCAAACTTTTAGAAACGACAGCTTAGGTTTCTTCCCAAACCATAATTCATACGGTGTCGTCTCAACGGATTTCGACGGAGCCCTATTTAAAGTGAATGCGGCAGTCTCTAAAGCATAGCCCCAAAATGAGAGCGGTAAATCGGTAAGAGACATCATAGATCGCACCATATCCAATAGAGTGCGATTACGACGTTCGGACACACCGTTTCTCTGAGGTGTTCCAGGCGGTGTGAGTTGTGAAACTATTCCACATTTCCTTAAGTGTGTACCAAATTCGTGACTTAAATATTCTCCACCACGATCTGATCGTAAGAATTTTATTTTTCTGTCACGTTGATTCTCAACTTCACTCTGAAATTCCTTGAACTTTTCAAAGGTTTCAGACTTGTGTTTCATTAGGTAGACATACCCATATCTACTTAAATCATCAGTGAGAGTGAGAACATAACGATATCCTCCGCGAGCCTCAACACTCATTGGACCGCACACATCGGTATGTATGATTTCCAACAAGTTGGTTGCTCGCTCCATTGTTCCGGAGAACGGAGTCTTGGTCATCTTACCCATGAGGCATGGTTCGCACGTGTCAAATGATTCGTAATCAAGAGACTCCAAAAGTCCATCTGCATGGAGCTTCTTCATGCGCTTGACACCAATGTGACCAAGGCGGCAGTGCCACAAGTATGTGGGACTATCGTTATCAACTTTACATCTTTTGGTATTCACACTATGAACATGTGTAACATCACGTTCGAGATTCATCAAAAATAAACCATTGACCAGCGGGGCATGACCATAAAACATATCTCTCAAATAAATAGAACAACCATTATTCTCGGATTTAAATGAGTAGCCATCTCGAATTAAACGAGATCCAGATACAATGTTCATGCTCAAAGCTGGCACTAAATAACAATTATTGAGGTTTAAAACTAATCCCCGTGGTAGATGCAGAGGTAGCGTGCCGACGGCGATCACATCGACCTTGGAACCATTCCCGACGCGCATCGTCACCTCGTCCTTCGCCAGTCTCCGTTTATTCCGTAGTTCCTGTTTTGAGTTACAAATATGAGCAACCGCACCGGTATCAAATACCCAGGAGCTACTACGAGTACTGGTAAGGTACACATCAATAACATGTATATCACATATACCTTTGGTGTTGCCGGCTTCTTCTTGTCCGCTAAGTATTTGGGGCAGTTCCGCTTCCAGTGACCACTTCCCTTGCAATAAAAGCACTCAGTCTCGGGCTTGGGTCCATTCTTTGACTTCTTCCCAGTAACTGGTTTACCGGGCGCGGCAACTCCCTTGCCGTCCTTCTTGAAGTTCTTCTTACCCTTGCCCTTCTTGAACTTAGTGGGTTTTATTCACCATCAACACTTGATGTTCTTTTCTGATTTCCACCTCCGCTGATTTCAGCATTGAATATACCTCAGGAATGGTCTTTTCCATCCCCTGCATATTGTAGTTCATCACAAAGCTCTTGTAGCTTGGTGGAAGCGACTGGAGGATTCTGTCAATGACCGCGTCATCCGGGAGATTAACTCCCAGCTGAGACAAGCGGTTATGCAACCCAGACATTCTGAGTATGTGCTCACTAACAGAACTGTTTCCTCCATTTTACAGCTGAAGAACTTGTCGGAGACATCATATCTCTCGACCCGGGCATGAGCTTGAAAAACCAATTTCAGCTCCTCGAACATCTCATATGCTCCATGTTTCTCAAAACGCTTTTGGAGACCCAGTTCTAGGCTGTAAAGCATGCCGCACTGAACGAGGGAGTAATCATCAGCACGCTGCTGCCAAGCGTTCATAACGTCTTGGTTCTGTGGGATTGGTGCATCACCTAGCGGTGCTTCTAAGACATAATCTTTCTTGGCTACTATGAGGATGAGCCTCAGGTTCCGGACCCAGTCCGTATAGTTGCTGCCATCATCTTTCAGCTTGGTTTTCTCTAGGAACGCGTTGAAATTGAGGACAACGTTGGCCATTTGATCTACAAGACATAGTGTAAAGATTTTAGACTAAGTTCATGATAATTGAGTTCATCTAATCAAATTATTTAATGAACTCCCACTCAGATAGACATCCCTCTAGTCATCTAAGTGAAACATGATCCGAGTTTAACTAGGCCGTGTCCGATCATCACGTGAGACGGACTAGTCAAGATCGGTGAACATCTCCATGTTGATCGTATCTTCTATACGACTCATGCTCGACCTTTCGGTCCTCCGTGTTCCGAGGCCATGTCTGTACATGCTAGGCTCGTCAAGTCAACCTAAGTGTATTGCGTGTGTTCCGAGGCCATGTCTGTACATGCTAGGCTCGTCAACACCCGTTGTATTCGAACGTTAGAATCTATCACACCCGATCATCACGTGGTGCTTCGAAACAACGAACCTTCGCAACGGTGCACAGTTAGGGTGAACACTTTCTTGAAATTATTATAAGGGATCATCCTACTTGCTACCGTCGTTCTAAGCAAATAAGATGCAAAAACATGATAAACATCACATGCAATCAAATAGTGACATGATATGGCCAATATCATCATGCTCCTTTGATCTCCATCTTCGGGGCACCATGATCATCTTCGTCACCGGCATGACACCATGATCTCCATCATCATGATCTCCATCATTGTGTCTTCATGAAGTCATCACGCCAACGATTACTTCTACTTCTATGGCTACCGCATTTAGCAACAAAGTAAAGTAATTTACATGGCGTTATTCAATGACACGCAGGTCATACAAAATAATAAAGACAACTCCTATGGCTCCTGCCGGTTGTCATACTCATCGACATGCAAGTCGTGATTCCTATTACAAGAATATGATCAATCTCATACATCACATATATCATTTATCACATCTTCTGGCCATATCATATCACATATATCACTTGCTGCAAAAACAAGTTAGACGTCCTCTAATCGTTGTTGCTAGTTTTTACGTGGTTTGTAGGTTTCTAGCAAGAACGTTTCTTACCTACGTATGACCACAACGTGATTTGCCAATTTCTATTTACCCTTCATAAGGACCCTTTTCATCGAATCCGTTCCGACTAAAGTAGGAGAGACAGACACCCGCTAGCCACCTTATGCAACTAGTGCATGTCAGTCGGTGGAACCTATCTCACGTAAGAGTACGTGTAAGGTCGGTCCGGGCCGCTTCATCCTACAATGCCGCCGAAACAAGAAAAGACTAGTAGCGGCAAGAAGAATTGGCAAACTCAACGCCCACAACTGCTTTGTGTTCTACTCGTGCATAGTAACTACGCATAGGCCTGGCTCATGATGCCACTGTTGGGAATCGTAGCATAATTTAAAATTTTCCTACGCTCACCAAGATGCATCTATGGAGTGTACTAGCAACGAGGGGAAGGGAGTGCATCTACATACCCTTGTAGATCGCGAGCGGAAGCGTTCCAATGAACGTGGATGACGGAGTCGTACTCGCCGTGATCCAAATCACCGATGACCGAGTGCCGAACGGACAGCACCTCCGCGTTCAACACACGTACGGTGCAGCGACGTCTCCTCCTTCTTGATCCAGCAAGGGGGAAGGAGAGGTTGCTGGAGATCCAACAGCACGACGGCGTGGTGGTGGATGTAGCGGGTCTCCGGCAGGGCTTCGCCGAGCTTCTGCGAGAGAGAGAGAGGTGTTGCAGGGGAGGAGGGAGGCGCCCAAGGATGTGTGTTGCTGCCCTCCCTCCCCCCTTTATATAGGCCCCCTGGGGGGGCGCCAGCCCAGGGAGATGGGATCTCCAAGGGGGGGCGGCGGCCAAAGGGGGGAAGGGGTTGCCTTGCCCCCCAAGGCAAGGGGGAAGCTCCCCCCCTTAGGGTTCCCAACCCTAGGCGCATGGGGGGAGGCCCAAGGGGGGGTGCCCCAGCCCACTAAGAGCTGGTTCCCTTCCACTTTCAGCCCACGGGGCCCTCCGGGATAGGTGGCCCCACCCGGTGGACCCCCGGGACCCTTCCGGTGGTCCCGGTACAATACCGGTAACCCCCGAAACTTTCCCGGTGGCCGAAACTTGACTTCCTATATATAATTCTTCACCTCCGGACCATTCCGGAGCCTCTCGTGACGTCCGGGATCTCATCCGGGACTCCGAACAACTTTCGGGTTTCCGCATACATATATCTCTACAACCCTAGCGTCACCGAACCTTAAGTGTGTAGACCCTACGGGTTCGGGAGACATGCAGACATGACCGAGACGCCTCTCCGGTCAATAACCAACAGCGGGATCTGGATACCCATGTTGGCTCCCACATGTTCCACGATGATCTCATCGGATGAACCACGGTGTCGAGGATTCAATCAATCCCGTATGCAATTCCCTTTGTCAATCGGTATGTTACTTGCCCGAGATTCGATAGTCGGTATCCCAATACCTTGTTCAATCTCGTTACCGGCAAGTCTCTTTACTCGTACCGCAATGCATGATCCCGTGACTAATGCCTTAGTCACATAGAGCTCATTATGATGATGCATTACCGAGTGGGCCCAGAGATACCTCTCCGTCATACGGAGTGACAAATCCCAGTCTCGATCCGTGCCAACCCAACAGACACTTTCGGAGATACCCGTAGTGCACCTTTATAGTCACCCAGTTACGTTGTGACGTTTGGCACACCCGAAGCACTCCTACGGTATCCGGGAGTTGCACGATCTCATGGTCTTAAGGAAAAGATACTTGACATTGGAAAAGCTCTAGCAAACGAAACTACACGATCTTTTATCCTATGCTTAGGATTGGGTCTTGTCCATCACATCATTCTCCTAATGATGTGATCCCGTTATCAATGACATCCAATGTCCATAGTCAGGAAACCATGACTATCTGTTGATCAACGAGCTAGTCAACTAGAGGCTTACTAGGGACACGTTGTGGTCTATGTATTCACACATGCATTACGATTTCCGGACAATACAATTATAGCATGAATAATAGACAATTACCATGAACAAAGAAATATAATAATAACCATTTATTATTGCCTCTAGGGCATATTTCCAACAATAACCGTACTTTATTGGATATAGTGCAATCTATGATGTCTCTTACCAATTTACCACTAAACGTTTTGGGGGTTATGCATTAGAGACAGCTGCATTCACGTTAAATAGGGCACCATCAAAATCCGTTGAGACGACGCCTTATGAACTGTGGTTTGGCAAGAAACCAAAGTTGTCGTTTCTTAAAATTTTGGGGTTGCGATGCTTATGTGAAAATGTTTCATCCTGATAAGCTCAAACCCAAATCGGAGAAATGTGTCTTCATAGGATACCCAAAGGAAATAGTTGGGTACACCTTCTATCACAGATCCGAAGGCAAGACATTCGTTGGTAAGTATGGATCCTTTCTAGAGAAGGAGTTTCTCTCGAAAGATGTGAGTGGGAGGAAAGTAGAACTTGATGAGGTAACTGTACCTGCTCCCTTATTGGATCACAGAAATCTGTTCCTGTGACTTCTACACCAATTAGTGAGGAAGTTAATGATGATGATCATGTAACTTCAGATCAAGTTACTACCAAACCTCGTAGGTAAACCAGAGTAAGATCCGCACCAGAGTGGTACAGTAATCCTGTTCTGGAGGTTATGTTACTAGACCATAACGAACCTACGAACTATGAAGAAGCGATGGTGAGCACACATTCCGCAAAATGGTTTGAGGCCATGAAATCTGAGATGAGATCCATGTATGAGAACAAAGTGTGGACTTTGGTTGACTTGCCCGATGATCGGCAAGCAATTGAGAATAAATGGATTGTCAAGAGGAAGACGGACGCTGATAGTAGTATCACTATCTACAAAGCTAGAATTGTCGCAAAAAGGTTTTCGACAAGTTCAAGATGTTGACTACGATGAGAGTTTCTCACTCGTATCTATGCTTAAGTCTGTCCGAATCATGTTAGCAATTGCCGCATTTTATGAAATCTGGCAAAGGGATAAACAAAACTTCAATCCTTGATGGATTTATTAAAGAAGAGTTGTATATGATACAACCAGAAGGTTTTGTCAATCCTAAAGGTGCTAACAAAATATGCAAGCTCCAGCGATCCATCAATGGACTGGTGCAAGCATCTCGGAGTTAGAATATACGCTTTGATAAGTTGATCAAAGCATATAGTTGTATACAGACTTGCGGTGAAGCCTGTATTTACAAGAAAGTGAGTGGGAGCACTACAACATTTCTGATAAGTATATGTGAATGACATATTGTTGATCGGAAATAATGTATAATTATTCTGCAAAGCATAAAGGAGTGTTTGAAAGGAGTTTTTAAAGAAAGACCACCGTGAAGCTGCTTACATATTGAGCATCAAGATCTATAGAGATAGATCAAGACGCTTGATAAGTTTATTCAATGAGTACATACCTTAACAAGATTTTGAAGTGGTTCAAAATGGAACAGTCAAAGAAAGAGTTTCTTACCTGTGTTACAAGGTGTGAAATTGAGTACGACTCAAAGCCCGACCACGGCAGAAGATAGAAAAAGAATGAAAGTCATTCCCTATGCCTTGGCCATAGGTTCTATAAAGTATGCCATGCTGTGTACCAGATCTATTGTATACCCTACACTGATTTTGGCAAGAGAGTACAATAGTGATCTAGGAGTAGATCACTGGACAGCGGTCAAAATTATCCTTAGTGGAATAAGGATATGTTTCTCGATTATGGAAGTGACAAAAAGGTTCGTCGTAAAGGCTTATGTCGATACAAGTTTTGACACTAAATCTAGATGACTCTAAGTCTCGGTCTAGATACATATTGAAAGTGGAAGCAATTAGCTAGAGTAGCGCCGTGCAGAGTATTGTAGACATAGAAATTTGCAAAATACTTACGGATCTGAATGTGGCAGACCCGTTGACTAAAATTATCTCACAATCAAAACATGATCACACCTTAGTACTCTTTGGGTGTTAATCGCATAGCGATGTGAACTAGATTATTGACTCTAGTAAACGCTTTGAGTGTTGGTCACATAGAGATGTGAACTATGGGGGTTAATCACATGGTGATGTGAATTATTGATGTTAAATCACTTGGCGATGTGAACTAGATTATTGACTCTAGTGCAAGTGGGAGACTGAAGGAAATATGCCCTAGAGGCAATAATAAAGTATTATATATTTCCTTATATCATGATAAATGTTTATTATTCATGCTAGAATTGTATTAACCGGAAACATAATACATGTGCGAATACATAGACAAACAGAGTGTCACTAGTATGCCTCTACTTGACTAGCTCGTTAATCAAAGATGGTTATGTTTCCTAGCCATAGACATGAGTTGTCATTTGATTAACGAGATCACCCCATTAGGAGAATGACGTGATTGACTTGACCCATTCCGTTAGCTTAGCACCCGATCGTTTAGTATGTTGCTATTGCTTTCTTCATGACTTATACATGTTCCTCTGACTATGAGATTATGCAACTCCCGTTTACCGGAGGAACACTTTGTGTGCTACCAAACGTCACAACGTAAATGGGTGATTATAAAGGTGCTCTACAGGTGTCTCCAAAGGTACTTGTTGGGTTGGCGTATTTCGAGATTAGGATTTGTCACTCCGATTGTCGGAGAGGTATCTCTGGGCCCACTCGGTAATGCACATCACTATAAGCCTTGCAAGCATTGTGACTAATGAGTTAGTTGCGGGATGATGTATTACGGAACGAGTAAAGAGACTTGCCGGTAACGAGATTGAACTAGGTATCGAGATACCGACGATCGATCTCGGGCAAGTAACATACCAATGACAAAGGGAACAACGTATGTTGTTATGCGGTCTGACCGATAAAGATCTTCGTAGAATATGTGGGAGCCAATATGGGCATCCAGGTCCCGCTATTGGTTATTGACCGGAGACGTGTCTCGGTCATGTCTACATAGTTCTCGAACCCGTAGGGTCCGCACGCTTAAAGTTACGATGACAGTTTTATTATGAGTTTATGTATGTTGATGTACCGAAGGAGTTCGGAGTCCCGGATGAGATCAGGGACATGACGAGGAGTCTCGAAATGGTCGAGACGTAAAGATCGATATATTGGACGACTATATTCGGACTTCGGAAAGGTTCCGAGTGATTCGGGTATTTTTCGGAGTACCGGAGAGTTACGGGAATACGTATTGGGCCTTATTGGGCCATACGGGAAATAAGGAAAAGGGCCTCAAGGGTGGCCGCACCCTCCCCTTGGTCTGGTCCGAATTGGACTAGGAAGGGGGGCGCCCCCTTCCTTCCTTCTCTTTTTCCCTTCCTCTTTTCCTATTCCTTATGGGAGGTGGAATCCTACTAGGACTAGGGAGTCCTAGTAGGACTCCACACTTGGTGCGCCCCCTCCTAGGGCCGGCCTCCTCCTCCCTTGCTCCTTTATATACGGGGGCAGGGGGCACCCCATGGAAACAACAATTGATCCTTGAGATCTCTTAGCCGTGTGCGGTGCCCCCCTCCACCATATTACACCTCGATAATGCCGTTGCGGAGCTTAGGCGAAGCCCTGCGTCGGTGGAACATCATCATCGTCACCACGCCGTCGTGCTGACGAAACTCTCCCTCAACACTCGGCTGGATCGGAGTTCGAGGGACGTCATCGAGCTGAACGTGTGTAGAAATCGGAGGTGCCGTGCGTTCGGTACTTGATCGGTCGGATAGTGAAGACGTACGACTACATCAACCGCGTTGTGATAACGCTTCTTCTGTCGGTCTACGAGGGTACGTGGACAACACTCTCCCCTCTCGTTGCTATGCATCACCATGATCTTGCGTGTGCGTAGGAATTTTTTTGAAATTACTACGTTCCCCAACACTGCCAACCTTAAACTTCGCAACATTTTACATGTTCCCAATGCCGACAAGAACCTCCTCTCTGTTAATCGCCTTGCCATTGACAATCATGCTTATCTAAAATATTATCCTACTCATTTTCTTATGAAGGATTTGACAACCAAGAGGGTTCTACTTCAAGGCATATGTGAAAATGGGCTCTATCCCATTCGGCCTTCACGTTCTCATGCCTTGTCTTCAGTTAGGCTCTATGCTGAAGATTGGCATGCTAGACTCGGCCACCCATCCACACAAATTGTTCAGCATTTTCTGGCGTCCAATAAATTAGCATCGTCAAGTCGGGCTTTGACCCATGTGTGTAATGCTTGTCAACAAGGCAAAGCACATCAGCTACCTTTCCCTAGATCTTCGAGTGTTTCCTCGTTTCCTTTAGAACTTATTTTTTCGGATGTGTGGCGACCTGCCAAAACCTCATCTGGTGGGTTCCAGTACTATGTTTCATTTATTGATGATTATAGTAAATTTGTGTGGATTTATCTTATCGAGAGAAACTGTGATGTGTTTGATGTTTTTCGTGACTTTGTTGCCCATGTTGAACGCCTACTATCACGCAAAATCTTGTGTGCTCAATCAGACTGGGGTGGGGAATACGAAAAACTTAGCAACACCTTTTTTCGGCAAGTGGCATTGCCCACCACGTCTCTTGCCCACACACACACCAACAGAATGGCTCGGCCGAAAGGAAACACCGTCACATTGTTGACATGGGTCTCTCTCTATTATCGCATGCGTCTATGCCTCTCCATTTTTGGGACAAGGCGTACCGTCTGCATGTTACCTTATCAACCGACTACCTAGTCGTGTCATTGGCAATCTTAGTCCTATGAAAAAATTATTTTCCACCAAACTAGACTACGTCTCTCTTCGCACGTTTGGGTGTGCATGTTGGCCCAACTTGCACCCCTACAATACCCATAAACTTGCTTTTAGATCTCAACAGTGTGTGTTTGTTGGATACAGCATCCGACACAAAGGCTATAAAAGTCTTCATGTACCTACAGCTCGTATATATATATCACGTGATGTTGTCTTTGACGAGAATTTTTTTCCTTTTGCCAATGACCAAACCTCTCCAATTCCACCTCGAGTTGCTGAACATGCTATTCTGCTATTTCCACACGACCACATGATCTATGGCACATCTGTTTCTCGAACTAATCTGGATGCACGCTCAGCTTCGGCGCAGAAAATCCCCTCTCCGGACTCCCAGGCGGATCCTGTCTCCCGATCCGCTGCAGAATCCGCCTCGGATCACGTGTCTCTTGGAGACAGCGACGTGGTGACAGGCGACCGCGTCACGACAGGCGGCAGCGCGCCAACCGACTGCGCTTGGCCCGTGTCTCCACCCCCCGCCAATCACACGCCGCCTGTGGACGGGCGGGTCGGGACGCCCCCCGCGTCGTCTTCTGCATGGGCGCGCCCGTCCCCCGTTGTGGCGGGGCCCACTCCTGAGCGGGGCGCTACCTCCCCCGCCTCGCCACGGGCTGTGGTCCACCTGGCGTCTGTGGAGAGGGCCGCTGCGGTGGGTCCGCCCGCTGTCGCCACCAGCGGTGCCGGATCCCCGGAGGATCTGGCAGCTGCGCCCTCATCCCCACCCGGCACGGGATCCCAGGGGGATTCGCCCGAGCGCCTGCCTGCATGAGCCCCGTACGGATCTTCTGTGGCCACTGGATCGTCTGCTCCACCAGTGCATACCATGACGACGCGCACACGTGATCATACTCGCAAACCGCTGCAACGCACTGATGGTACTGTCAGATATGATCCGTCCCTCGTGCGTTCTTGGCCCTGCGGGAACCAACTGATCATCGCGAAGCGGTCTCGTCCCCGGAGTGGCGTATGGCAATGCAACTCGAGCTTGATGCTCTTCGCCAAAATGGTACTTGGACGTTGGTGCCTCCTCCACCTCATGTGAACATCATTGATTGCAAGTGGGTGTTCAAGATCAAGCACAAATCAGATGGGACTGTAGATCGTTACAGGGCACGTCTGGTAGCCAAGGGGTTCAAACAGCATTATGGTTTCGACTATGATGATACGTTCAGCCCTGTCATTAAACCTGTCACAGTGCAGCTCGTTCTCTCCATTGCAGTGTCTCGTAGCTGGTGTTTGCGACAATTGGATGTTCAAAATGCCTTCCTTCATGGCATCCTTCAAGAAGAGGTATACATGCGTCAACCTCCTGGTTTTGTGAACCCCTTAGCTCCTCATCATTTGTGCAAAATTCACAAAGCTCTCTATGGACTCAAACAGGCTCCTCGAGTGTGGTATTCTCGGTTGAGTTCTCGGCTCCAACAACTTGGTTTTATAGCATCCAAAGTTGACACGTCCCTTTTTGTCTACAACCGAAGTGGTGTTACCATTTTCATACTTGTGTATGTGGACGACATCAGCGTGGCCAGCTCCTCTCCTACTGCTACCACCAAGCTACTTGCTGATCTTCAGGCCTCCTTTGCTCTCAAAGACCTCGGCCCTTTACATTATTTTCTTGGAGTACAAGTGGATTCATCGCCAGGGGGAATCATTCTGTCTCAACAGAAGTATATCAGCGATATTCTCCATCGTGCTAACATGGATAATTGTAACATCTCTACCACGCCCATGTCCTCCAGTGAGAAGATCAGCAAGGATAGTGGATCCCCACTTTCTCAGGATGACAACAGCAAGTATCACAGCTTGGTTGGAGCTCTTAAGTATCTGACACTCACGAGGCCAGACATCTCGTTTGCGGTTAATCGTGTGTGTCAATTCCTTCATGCACCTACGACTACACATTTTTCAGCAGCCAAGAGGATTTTGAGATACTTGAAGTATACTCACAGTATGTGTCTCTCTATTCGAAAGTCACCCTCAATGCTACTAAGCTGTTTTTTCAGATGCAGACTGGGCTGGATGCAGTGATGACCGACGATCCACAGGTGGCTCTGCAGTCTTTCTTGCACCTAATCTTGTCTCTTGGAGTTCAAGAAAGCAAGCTACGGTGTCTAGGTCAAGCACGGAGTCTGAATATAAGGCGCTTGTGAATGGAACGGCTGAGGTGATCTGGATACAGTCAGTCCTTGGTGAACTTGGGGTCTTCATGTCTCGACCTCCTGTTTTGTGGTGTGACAACCTAGGAGCCATTTATCTATCTGCAAATTCGGTATTCCGTGCCAGAACGAAGCATATAGAAGTGGACTTCCACTTTGTCCGTGAACGAGTTGTAGCCAAGGCACTTGATGTTCGATTTATATCTTCCAAGGAACATGTCGCCGATATATTCACAAAGCCTCTCGCCGAGGTGCCGTTTGTCTCAAATAGGCACAATCTGAATCTTTGTGTAGGAAGTCCAGATTGAGGGGGAATGTTAAACTGTATAGTTATCTGATATGGTTAGTATCTAGGGTTGTAGTTATCCCGTGTAACAACTTGTAGTTATCCCGTGTAACAATCTGTACACTTTTTTTTATCATCGTATGCACGATCATAGTGCGTTATATTTTTTAGTTTTGTAAATGTATCTATGTAAATGTAATTCCAACATTTGATCTTATAAATTAAGTAATTCCGCTGTGTAAGTACTCCCTCCGTTCGGGTTTATTTGGCCCCTTTGTATATTGGGTCAAACTTTGACCAGCTACAAAACTAACTAAATATAAATTATACGATACAAAAGTATATTGTTGGATTTCTATTGGAAAGAGGTTTCCCATAGTATAATTTTTGTGGCATATAGTTTTCATTTTATTAATTAATTATTTAGTTCAAACTTTAACCAAAACTAAAAGGGGGCCTAATAAACATGGAGGGAGGTAGTACTATGTTTGTCATGGCAAAAAAGGAAGTGCTATGTTTGAATTAATCGCCTAAAGACAACTTCACACACAACAAATTTTGAAGGATTGGATGTGATTGTACAACACGGTTAAGGAGAGCCAACCGTGTGCCCGTATCGCACACGATGCTCCACTCTAAAATGTGTGCGATGTTTCGCATTATTGCACTTGATTAGATTCCCATAACCATTTTTTGAACTTCACACATGATTTGCTTTTGTCAATCGTGTCCGATGATGCCAGTCGTCGCCGCGCAAGGAAAACATTTGCAACACGGTTCAGCTAAGGCAATCGATCGCGATGAGTAAGCGATCACACAGAGTTCTTTTACGTGGACACGGTTCAAATTATATATCATGTGCAATGTCGTTGTTACATACAATTTAACGCTAGGATTTGTAATTGGGGCTTAACAGCATCTCCAGTACGGACCCTCAAACCGTTTGTAACCGTCTGGACTGCGTGGTTCGAATGTGTTTTGCCATCCAATATAGTGGCGGCGCCAGGTTTTTGAGGCTGGGTATTCATTGGCACAAAAAAATTACTCTAAATGTACTATAAAGACAGCAGTACGACAATAGTAATTTTTTAATGCATCAAACCATACTAATTTTACATAGACATAAAGACACCATTACCTTTTGATTGACAGAATGATGGTATCCCATCTTACAATATAACTTTGCGATCGCCTTTTTGGAAGAGATTGATGACATCCTCATCCTTTACTTGATTGAAGAATTCTGTCTCAACAAATGTAACCAAACAATTGTTCAAGTAATCATCACCCATTTTGCTCCTTAGCTTATTCTTCACATAGTTCATTGAAGAGAACACCCTTTCAACACTAGCAGTAGCTACTGGCAGAATTAATACCAACTTAAGAAGCTTGTAAACAATATAGTATTGTTCATGCTTGTTTGTCTCGACAAGCATAACTGAAAGCTCACACAGATTCTTCAAGTTTTGAAACCTTTCATCTCTACGCACATGAGTACCATACATGTTTAGTTGCCATGGAAGTCTTGCCAGTTCATCACTTGTGAAATCATTAGCATAAAACTTTGTAGCAAGCCTAACCAATTTCTGTTGATCATAAGCAGCAAATAGACGAAGTGGACAAAATGCTGCCATGCAAGAAAGTAGATCTGTGTTTACCTCATCAAATCTACAACTCACTAATTTACCTATCAATGACACTCACATACATATCAACTTTGAAGCGATGGTAATTCGTTGCACCATTAAAGAAACCCCTTCTAGGCCGGCCAGCGGGAAAGTACGGACCCTCCATATCAACAATTTTGATCTTATGCTTTGTGCAAAAAGATGTGACCTTTTTGAGAAAATCATCCCATCCAGGATCAGTCCTCAAACCCTCCAAGTGATACTTTGTGATATCAACAAGCTCAATAGCATGAACAATATCCTGGTCTTGCTTTTGCAAAGCTCTACTCAACTCATCTGTGTATCCAAATATTTCTTGCATCAAGTGTGCCATGAAAACAAACTCAAATGATCGAAATGGTGTCAAAAATGGTTAGAGCCGCTTGCGCCTCCGCACCATGGTACTCTTTTCCAATCTTGATGAGGACTCGTCGTATTGCACCATACATACAGATGACATGGTTCACGGTTTTGAAGTGAGAGGCCCAACGTGTATCACATGGCCTTCCCAAATCCATTTCCTGATTCAGCCCACTCTCCGTTTCTACTTCTTCCAATTCCAATGCATCAATGAGTTCCTCAGCCTGAGCTATACGAAGCATTCTCATCTTTTTACAAGACATGCCAAGAGCATTTAACAAGTGTGCAATTTGTTGAAAGAACAAAGTACAATCACCACTCTCTTTAGCAACAGCAACAAGAGTTAACTGTAGTTGATGGGCAAAACAATGAACATAATAGGCAGAAGGAGACTCATCCATAATCAGTTTTTTTCCATTAGCATTACCTTTCATGTTGCTAGCTCCATCATATCCCTGCCCCCAAACCATTGCAAAGGTCAAATTGTACTTCATAAGCATTTTCTCAATTGCAGCTTTAAATGTCAAAGAGGTAGTATCTTGAACATGTGCAAGACCAAGAAATCTTACAACAGCCCTTCCTTTCTTATCAACATAACGCAAGCAAACTGCCAACTGTTCATTCTGATACACATCACTAGACTCATCTGCAAGTATTGCAAAGTGGCCACCATCAAGTTCTTCAATGACTAATTTTGTAGTCTCCTGTGCACAACATTTTATTAACTCATGTTGTATATCATGGTGAGTCATCTTGCAGTTCTGTGGAGCATTTTTGAGAACAACCCTATCAACCTCTTCAAAATCTCCAGCTAGCCAATTTAAAAGCTCAAGAAAATTTCCTTTATTTAGTGAGTTTTCACTTTCATCATGTCCTCTAAATGCCAAGCCTTGGTGCAATAGAAATCTCAAACATTTGAGTGTCCATGTCAAACGCTGCTTATACAAAGCCTTATATTGTGAGGTGTTTGAAGCAAAAGACTCCCTAATTGATGCTTGTGGTGTAGTGAACATATCATACTTCTCTTGAGCTTCAGCATGAGCACTACTAACCTCACCTTTATGTTTCTTCAATCTCGATTTCATGTTCCAGTTCCTAAATCCATTCTTCACAAATGCATCTTCACCGGGATATTTGGTCTTATCCTTGAACAAATAGCAAACAAAGCAGAAAGCACTATCTTTTGTCACACTACACTCAATCCATGGAAATTCTTTAAACCAAGCACGGCAAAAGTGACGGTCAACTCCACTTTTATTTGTATACTCAAAGTTATGATTCCTTGGTTGACATGGATGCATCTCAATATATCTTCTTCTTACTCTATCTTGGTCACTGACAGCATACATTGAGATGGGAATCCGCTTCCCAGGATCAGGTTCGAGTGCCTCCAAATCTGCTTCCATTGGTTCATCATCTACATCACTTGTTTTAGCATCTTTTACAATTGGGGTTGGGGTTGCTTCTCTGCTCTTCGGTTCACGTTCCGCGTCCGGTGCTTGCACTAACGCCAATTGCAAATTGCTCTCAAGCTGAACATGAGAGGTACAAGTACCCGATGCAGCTGCAATCTGATTCGGTGTAGACGTTTCAGCAATCTTCTTTGCTTTTGAAGCTTTTTTCCCACAATGCAAGAATCCTACTGCCACCACCAGTCCCATTCTTCTTCTTCATCTACATTACAACAAAACAAGGAAGAAATTAGCATCTACAAATTAAATCAACTACTTGCAATAATTAGGTAAGGAAAATTGAATCAACTAAAAACCTGAAACTTTGTTTTCTTTAAGGTTGTACCTGAACGCAGGGCACTGACGCAGGGAGGGGGGAGAAAGAAACTGCCGCTGCCCACTGGTCCCTGGGCTGGGAGGCGCCGCCGCGGGCGATGGGCGGCCGACGGGGCTGGGGCGGGGCGGCCGGCGGCCGGCGAGCGCTGGGGCGGGGCGGCGTCGCGGCGATGCACTCCGGTCGGCGCAGCCTCCGGTCAACCCTGGTGAAGATTAGAGGGGCTTGGCGCGGCGGCCGGCGAGCACCGGCGGCGCTGAGCGGCTGAGGCCTGAGGGCGAGGCGGGGCGGTGGCCGGTGAGCGGGAGCGGGGGTCGCTGACTCGCTGTCGCTGGGCGGCTAGGGCTCAAGCAGGGGAAGTGGGGATTGGGAAACGAGGCAACAAGCGAGAGAAGGTAGTGAAGCGGCGCGGTGGGCGCGTGCGTTGCAGCTTTGTATTAGTTTTTTTTTTGCACTTGATAATGGGTATTCATACGAATACACACGAATACCCTCAGCGCCGCCAGTGATCCAATATGGTCTTTTATACTCGCCGTTCAGCAGTTCGGATGCATTTTTTCCCGCAAGCTGAAAACAAAGTGAGGCGCGGGCGGCCAGAGCGTTGCGCCCGTGTCTGGCAACCCTGCCCACGCAAAACCCTCTCCACGGCCCGCGTGCTTTCCCGCTCGACGCTGGTCAGTGGCGCTACAGAGGGTCAGCACCGCATTCATGCCAACCCAGAGTGGACACGACCTCTCACTAGAGCAGGCAATGAAGTGGCGCGCCGGCCAAGACCGTCGCCCGCGCCGCTTCTCGGTGCACATAATGTCTCCATTCAAACAGCACTATTTCACCCGCCTCCCTCCATTAAATGTACATGGTTTCCGAGGAACATACTCCGGCACCACCCGTCCGTCCCTCTGCCGCCCACCATTAAGGACATCGTCGCATGGCCTGCCCTCCGCCCGCTATTTAAACCCCAGGTCGGCAACATGGCCGCAACTATTCACCCTCCTCCGCTCTCTACCTCCTCTCCGCACCACACCCGCCATGGCCACCTCGAGCTCCAAATCCTTGTGAGACGGCCTCTCGTCCGAACAAAAGAAAGAGATCGCCGCCATTGCTGACAAGCTCACTGGAGGCCGCCGTTGCGGACGCGCCAATTGCAGAGGAGGCTAACAATGAGCCGACGTTACTGTCTGTGCTGGCCAATACCGGCATCACCATGGGCGATGCCCGTGCTCACTAGACCAACATGGTGGTGGAGGAACGGGAGGCCACGTTCTGGCAGGTGCACGCTAACCAGCCTACAAGCTCTGCCTTCACGACGAGCACTGGTGTGTGGAGGTGGATGAGTAGGAGGCACTGCTCCAGCCCTACCACTCCGCCCATAGCATCCGCCGTGACTGCTGGTGCTACCGCCAGTATCAGGTGGATTTAGAGGTTCCTACAAGGAGATCGACAACGCGATGGATGAAGTTTACGGGCCCGATGACGATGACAGGAGCAAGGTTTGCAGCTCTGTGACGGCCTCGACATGGCGCCGGGACAACAACACCGGCACGTCCACAGGGGCTGCTAGCACTGAGAAAGTTCACCGCTCGGTTCTCAAGCGCTGCATGGTAGGTCGCCGGCACTGCATGGTAGGCCGCCGACGCTCGGTTCTCACGAAGTCCACCGCTCCTCCCCTCCCGTCGAAGTTAAGATTTGCAGGCTCATCCTCGTCGGCCGATTAGCCGCTTGCAGGCTGTGGAGGCCGAGTTGTAGACCGCCGAGGTGGAGCTGGAGCTTCACATTGCGGGGCGCATGGCCGGCCCTACATGGGGAACGGACGCCGACGGTCATTTAGACTAGGTTTTAGTTAAAAATTATCTAGATGTGACATCCTTAGAAAACATCTAGATGTGAATTAGGCAAACTGTTATATGAAAATCAGTCGGTTTAATGAATTGATTGGCCGGTTCCCATATTCGTGTTCATGGACTAGTCATGCATTGTTCGGTTTAAGCGTTGAAGATGACCGATATATGCAATAGTGTAGAATAGTGCAGACAAGTATTTATTACTACTAGCAAAAGAGCCCGTGCGTTGCAACGGGAGAAAAAAATAACACACACTCTTAACCCAATAACCATAATATGTTCATGCCCTTTATTTTAGCGAGGCATCATTTTTATGTTAACGCTTATCCTCCTTCTCACCCTCAGTGGCCTCAGTGTTCACACAAACCAAAATGTGTTTGAATGTTGTTTTTCCCCTGCCAGTTTTTTCAGAGGTGCTCATGTGTGGTTATCGATGTTTTCTTTCGTCTCTTTATGATTTTAGTGGTTGTTTATTTGCAATCTAGATCGTCGCGGTACGAAAGAAAAACGGACGTGCCCTATAGGTTACAAGTTTGCTTTTAAAATAATATTTTAAAATATTTAATAGGTAAAAATAACATCATATTCAAATTCTACATATTTTTCTATTCAAATTTCATATATAACATGTTAAAATCGGAGTTACGGTTTAATAGATATGGATAATTAAGAAAAATATTTGTTTGACTTAAATATATCTTCCAAAATAATATTTAAAAAATATTTAGCAAACAAAATAATATCATATTCAGATTCTACACATTTTTCTAATCAATTTTCATATATAACATGTTAAAATCGGAGTTACGGTTTAAAAGATATGGATAATTTATAAAAACATTTGTTTGACTTATATATGATTGGCGGGTGAATTATCTAATACGTTGGGGGGGTTTCCGTAAAAATGTAAAATAACGGTTCGGTTATGACTTAAGTGTGTACTGCGGGTTAATTCATGAAAAATGCAGGGGGTTTTCTGCAAGAGTGCATGACGGACGGCCGAAACCCAATTTACTTTATTATTAAAAAATTTAGAGATTAGAGACTTACGCAGCTTCGTCAGGGTGCAGCTTTCTTTCTTTTTTTTTTTTGCGAAAGAAACATAATCATTAATCAACCAGCGTCATTACAATCTTGTTGACAAAGAGTGTCAACCTCATCAGGAGCGCACCGCAACCACACAGCAGTTTTCGGCATCGAACGACCCATCATAGCAAGAGCGTGACTAACTTTATTCTGCTCACGCTTGGTAGCCAGCTGTTGCATTGTGTCTCCCAGTACCGTAGCGTTCTGCGACCTATTGGCCTCTGGTTCCTTGATCATATGCACCAACGTGGAGCAATCTGACTCAACTACAAGCTTGTCCCCGCTCCATGCGAGTGCAAGATCAACCCCTTCCATAAGTGCTGCAGCTTCAGCCTCCAAGGCGCTGGTACATCTCTGGATAAATCGCCATGAAGTGAATATGATGGATCCTGTATGATCGCGAAGGATCATCCCGGCGCCTCCGGTGCCGTCATCTTGCTGCCATGAACCGTCAGGGTGCAGCTTTCATGCTGTTTATCTATATCTATCTATATCTATACCTACTATTAAAGCAGGGTGATATTCTTGGTTTCGTCCCGTAATTAGTTTTTTTCGGTTAATTATTGTCGGACCGTCCGTTCTATTTTTCTCACGTACGAGGTGGTACTAAACGCTCCTTGATCTAAATTTTTTGTGCGTCGCTGGGTGCCTGGGCCGGGTTTTTTCTATTTCTAAGACAGGCCCATCTACTGCGGTCAGTGGCCCCTTCCTGATGAGCCAAGTCGGGGCAAAAAATTAAAATTGAGGGCAGCTATGGAGAATCGAACTCATGACCACCTGGTCAATACAAATGAAGCTGCCAGTTGACCTAGGCTACGTTATGTGCAATGGTGAAGGTCAGTACTCTTAAACAGTCCCACGTTGCCCCCTTGCATATAATTCATCCATTTTATGTACTTCTTCGAGTTTCCCACGTATTAAGAAGCTGTCCCGAAAAAAATGAAAATAGAGGGTAATTGAACCCTTAAAATAAGGGAGCAAAAAAAGAGTCTATTAAGCGGAGACACCGAGCCAGTCAGGCTACGACGGTCCACGAGGATGCCGCCTGAGGCGAGAGGTAGTAGCGGCCGCTCGAGCGGGAGCTGACCATGAACTGGCCAATCCCTAAGCTGCTAAGCACACATGATCGAGGATACGATTTGTACGAGAGCCTCCCATTGTCGAGGAGCAACAGGAGTGTCCCACGGCTGATGAGCCCATTGATTTTTTATAACTCTGATGAGCCCATTGATGATTATGCTTCTTGCGTCGGGTTTGTTTGCACGCTTGATGGTATCTGTTCGTCCATTTATACAGAAAAGCTTCTAGATGTGCCACTGCCGTGTTCCTTAGCCATTGAATTGGGTAAGCATTCGTGGTTGCAATCTATATCTATACCTATTAATAAAAGTAATAAGTATTCTTAGTCCGTCATACTATTTTATAGAAAACTCCTGATGTTTCTGACATTAACAGTACATATCAAATGTTTTTTAAAATACTCATATCTTCTAAACCGTAACTACAAATTTAACATGTTATATATGGAATTTGATTAGAAAAAATATAGAATCTGAATATGATGTTATTTTATCTGTTAACCATTTAAAAAATAATACTATTTAGGATGCAATCTTAATCAACAGTGCATTATCCATCTTTCTTTCATATCGATACTGATCGGATTATGGATAAATAAACATCTTAGCAAAATCAGGATTGGAGACGAAATTGAAGATCACTTGCCTATTTCTTTGCCCGTTTCTTTGTACGTATTAAATCTACATTCAAGCCGTGTTTAAATAGAAGATATGTGGAATCTTGAACTCGCGCTTTTGTTGGCAA
This sequence comes from Triticum aestivum, assembly GCF_018294505.1. NCBI lineage: Eukaryota > Viridiplantae > Streptophyta > Magnoliopsida > Poales > Poaceae > Triticum > Triticum aestivum. The sequence continues at coordinate 8,224,906 of NC_057814.1, forward strand.
AGACCATCTTTGTTTGAGCTGTAGCTACAAATACTCAAATTATAGACCATTTTTTGTAAATTAAAAGCGTGTGTTATTCTTTGCTCCCGTTGCAACACATGGGCCCTTTTGCTATATATATATATATAGGTAAATTGTTTGGGGCACCTAGGTGCTTGGGCACCTAGGCCCATTATGGCAGGTGATTTTTATTAGTGCATGGCGTATAATTCATGAAATAATAGCTTTCCATTTTCATTTGCATGCAGTACTATCCTTCACGGTCAATGATTGCTTTCCAAAAAATAATTAGGTTGATTTCCTAACAATAATTCATTTCCAAATATTATGTCTAATGAAAATATGAACATACGCAGGCTAATATACACATACGCATGCTATTATATCTAATGAAAATATGGACATACCAGAAGTATTATACTTAATGAAAATTATACATATACCCACGGTATTATATGTAATAAGAATATACAGATACCGGAGGTAATATACCAAAAAAATTATGGATATACCTCGGCATATTCAAATACCTATTAACATGACGTAATGAATATACCTTGAAATATCATGAGTATGTAGATACCTCGACATATCATGAGAATGTATGTAGATCTGCTATGTATATACCTAAATGGTGTACGTACTCCAAATCATTGACACATGCCCGAGGTATCAAATACCTACTAACGAGACACAATTTATATACCCAGAAATATTATGAGTATGCGGATACCTCAAAATAAATTTGACATGTACGTCGTAAGAATTTGTCCTAGGCATCATACTCGTAATTTATATACTCAAATTAAATATAATACCCCCAAGATGATAATAAATACGATGTACCAAAGAAATGATATACCCGCAATATCATATTTGGAATATATGTAATCCAAATTTGTCCTAGGTATCATTTTCGAAATTTACATACCCAAATTATATGATATACCCAATATAAATATAATACACCATGAATATGATATACCCCAAGATGGTATACACATATAAATATAATATACCTAAAATAAATATGATATACCCCAGGATGATAATTAAAGTATGATATACACGTAATATATATACCCAAAATAAATATACTCGACTGTGGCACATCTGGAATTATTTGAGTATCGACCATCGTTCCAAATTCTCAAGTACCCGCAAAAAAGACACATACCCAAGAAATTAGTACGTGCATATATATCGTATCCACAAAAAGTAGTACGGTTGTATGTATATACCTTCAAACGAGTTCAATTCTTTCTACAAGGAAATAAATGAAGAGAATCAATTCCATTTATCCCAGCGCGTGATATTAATGCACCTAAATCATACATTTATTGGCACTTACCAATTACGTCCATAAGCATATATGGAAGGTGCCTAATATCCATATCTGTTGGAATTTGCATTCATCAATCGAAGATCCAATGGTTACGAGGTTAGGAGCACGGATTGACTTTGTCGGGTTCACCGTCGCGGCATTTTTGCAGAATAGTCCTTGTGTTTTTTGCTATTTGACCCGCACTCCATGAAGTATGTTTGTTTAGGCAAAAAAACGTTTCGATCCAGCACCCTTCGTCCGCAAGGAAAAATAAATTGAGGCGTGCGGGGATCGAACTCGCGCCCTGCGTTACTATCGACGCGACAGAACCAGCTGGGCTGGCTGCCCTTTCTTTCCATTCGATGGGATGTGCGGCAACATGATCTGTTTCCTTTGCCGCACAAGGATGGATAAGGCGAAGGGGGCGACAGATGTTGATGCGTGGGGGGAGAGAGTGGGAGGAGTGCGCGTACACGGGAGGCGGGCTCCGACGAACGGAGGCGAGCGGCGACAGGAGGCGACAGGAGGAGCTCCGCGGCGACCTGAAGGCCATCAGCCATGGCCGTTGTGGTTTCGCGTGCGCCCGCGAGCGGCTGCACGCTGGGGGGAGGCGGAGCTCGACGCAGCGCGCGAACCTAGCCTTGGTGCGACGGCGGCGCGGCTGCTGTCCTCCCGTCCAACCCGCAGCACGTCGAGCCTCACCGGAGTTCCTCCATGACGCCGGTAGGAAGCCCCTATCCCGCAGTCTCTCTCTGCTTCCTTCCCATGTTCCCTCTCTGAATCTTCATATTTATCCAGCACGAGCATTTGTACTAGCACAAATCTTCCTTCCCATGTTCTCTCTCTGCCCAGGGAGTCGCAAGCTTCCAGCGACGGCAGAGTTGCTACTCCCGTGTCGTGATTGGACTCCGTGTTCTTCTCCAACAACAAATACGTGTTCTTCTCCAACACCAATCAATGGATTTCCCGAGCCGGATTTGAGTTGCCTACTATAAGAAGGAAGGGTCCTCGGACCAGAAGCTCCATCACATCAAATCAAATCCCGTCGAAATTGCAATCTTCTTCGAAGCATCGATGTCGCCGCCGAGTTCACCGGAGGAAGAAGCGCAGAGTTCGCCGGAGGAACAAGAACGTCCGTACAACCATCCAATGTCGCTGCCGGCGGCTACAACAGAGGTATATATCCCCTTGATATTGATTGGATGCAATTCCCTGTTTTAGATGTTGTTTCTATCGTCAAAACTGAAAAAGAGTGTCAGCTTCAGGCAGTTATTTTCAGTTGACAGTATACTGAAAAATTTGACAGTGAATATTTTGAGCCATTCAGAAACATTGCCCATGATGTTAATATGTTGACTAGAGGCCTTTTTAGAGCAGCGGCAGCAAGTGTGCTCAAGTAAATTCAGTCAGTTAGTTAATCAGGCATGTTCTTCTTTCAGGCCAAGTGATGTTCTTCTTTCAGGACAAATGATTCAGTAAATTAGTGATGTTTTTATTTCATGAAAAATAATTCAGTGATGTTGGTCTTGAGCCGTTAGCTATGTAGCAACACCGTGTTAGGTGATCTCATCTCTGCTAACATTTACACTCGTTCAACCCAGCTAGAAACACCGACAGATAAACAAGCCTAATTAGTCAGTACAATCTCAAATCAAACAAGGATCAGGGAAGATTAAAGCAAAGGCAGATGCATATTCAGAAAGTGGATGCATTCTTTTCATTAGCATTATAACTGAAAGACACCAATCTAATTAATCTTGTTGTCAAAACAGAGATAACGCTCTACTGTACAGGCATTAGAATATTGGACATCTCAAGATTTGAAAGGCCAGAACTAACTAGCTTTGTAATGAAAGAAAAAAAAGAGAAGCATCTTATCACAAGATCCTCCTGAACATAAGAGTGGTAGTAGGTTTAATACCCCTTCTGGAGAGGCATAAGAATATCTTGTAGCTTTCCTCTTGTGAATTTCAAGATTTATAGGTTCAGTTTGGTTCATCAGGGGGCTTCCGTCTGCTACTTGTGTCTGGTTCATCAGGGGGCTTCCATTTTCTGCTGCTGTCTGGTTCATCATGGGTTTTGCATTGGTGGTGCAGCTCTAGTCCTTCAACAATGAAAAGAAAAATAGAATATGAGGAGAAAAATACTGACATGCTTTAATTCAAATAGTTGAGTAAGAAGTACACATACTGCCAGCATTTGCATCACACCGGGCAGCCTATTATCGAGAGATCTGACAGTTGTAACGATCCCCTGTCCAAAGAGGCAAAGATCAGGAAGAGACACATTAGTTGCTTTGCTTTAGTATGTGCAGTGACGACGGTTGAGCATTCCACATGATATACAAGATTGTGCATGTTCCTCAAAAGCAATATTTTAACTTCAGAGTAAAATGCTGAAAAATAAGCTGGAGGTCTTGCTTTCTAAAACACATACAAACTGCCATCTACACTAAACAATGGGGCTTCATGTATAAACTGGAGCAATAATATTAGGCTGATGGAACCGACATTAGTAGCAAAAAATAATATTGTCTCCTTTAAACAATGGTACTGCCAGATGATGCATATCATGGTTCTCTGAGCTTTGATAAATCCAGTTTATGCAATAACATCCCAACTGTAAACTCACTATGATGTACTAACAGTTGGAGGTTTACATTTTATTTTTGTTGTGACTGCATAAATTAGATGACATCGCTCAAGTGAACATTGTAGAGGATTTTGATAACCGACCTTCCAAAAAGGCAAAAAATTCCGAATCAAGTGTTCTGGAGCCATCACCTATGTCACCAACTATGTCAACATCTTCTCCAGGTTCAGAGTGTTTTGAATCAATTGTGCCGGAATCAGATAATCAGATGAATCATGATACATTATCATCACCTAGATCGACAATATCTCCTGTTTTTCCATTACATGATGTTAAGGAACTAGATTCACATAAAGAGATCAAAGTTTATGATTATCTCCCACAAGGTATTTGTTTAATTTATTATTTGTGCTTCGTATACAATATATTCTTAAATTATTTGATTTTCTGCAGACTATACATTGACCGACCATGATCTATGTGCTCATATAGCAATAGAATCATCTTTGAGAAAAGAATTGCTGGTTCAGATAGATGGAAGTTCTGTCTTGCAACATCAGTTGATGTGCCTGCTAGATAAAAAAGAGTGGGTAAATGATGATGTAAGTACCCTTACTCAAACAGGAAAAAGTTTCTAATCAGTAATATTAGTTAGTAATGTATTTTTAAATTCTTAATTATAGGTGATCAATGCATATGTATGTTGTATAAAGGACCAAATACATCTCCAGAATGATAATAAAGTATATTTTGAGAGTCCATTTGTTACCTCATTATTTAAACGAGATGGCACCCTTGGAATACAAGAAGATAGTGCCTTCATGACAGAGACTGTCCTCGAATGTATGCAGCATGACATGGTAATATCCATATTCATAATTTACATGTTCTAGATTTCATACATTTTCGTTTACTATTTTCCTAATTATCTTTATTACAGATTAAACTTCCAATAAATGCCAGCAACACACATTGGTATCTAGCTGTTGTGAATACAAAAAAACGTGAAGTTCAAGTACTAGACTCATTATGCTGGAATTCTGACAGAGATGATCTCGCTAATACGGTTAGTTACATCACAATTTTTAATATACTTCGCTGATGTGTACATTTCTTCTTACCACTATTTTATTTTTAGCTACGAGGAATACAATTTCATTTGGACCTTCTTAAAAGTCAAAATTTGGTAAGCGAGGATTGGAAAGACATTGATCTTACTGAATGGAAGATCACAGAACAATTACAAAAGGCAATTCAAAAAGATAGTTCTTCATGTGGTTTATTTATGGTTAAATTTATGGAATATTTCACCGGATATGCACTATCCTACCCAATTACACAGGTATATATCCTTTTTTGTTTTTTAATAATAAAAGGTATTTGGTTTTCTTTTTAATTTACTAATAATTGTTCGTGTTGCACAGGAAATGATTACTTCTTTCAGGTTTAAGTTAGCTAGCATACTATTATGTTGCAAAACAAACACTGCAACAATGACTACAATCGTTGAAGAAAGTGACGATGACACCAAGGGAGATCCTGATGATGTTCAAATATTGGAAAGTTTAGATAATTATAAAAAAACAAAACAAAAATTACCATTATCTGTTGAAAATAAATACAGATCACTAATATCAGTTCTTTCTAATATGACCTTACATGAGTTAACAGCTGGACTCTGTAGCTTCATTAAATCAATCAATTACACCAAGATTTTAGAGTAAGTCATTTTAAATTTGTATTGCAATTGTAAAGTATGTTACTTGTTTTCTTAATGGTTTATTTTCTTACTTTGTATCATGATCAGGAAAGTATGGATCCATAGTTCAAAACCATATCCAATTAGCTTGTCTCTAAAAAAACTACAAGGAATGCTAAAGGATGATTTACCCATGGACCGAGATTGCTTTAATTTGATCGTACGGAAGATTATGTTGGATGACATCCAAACGACACAAAAAAAGCAATTGATAGCAAAGCATTATCTGGACATGAAATTTTGGGTATGTTTTTATATTCATTATATACTTTTTTATATAATGATTTTTTATCATTTTTAACCAATTATTTTATATATTAGATGACTACTGATTATGGAAGGCACCCAGATTACCATAAAAAGTTAGATGTGGAGCAACTAGAAAATTCGATTCGTAGTTGGTCTGGTATCAATATTTCAACATTTAAATCGGTAAGAGCACTTTTATATACTTTATAGCAAAAAACAATATTGCATCTAATATGTAGCCTATTTCAGATCCATATTCCAGTACAAACCATGGATGAATTCATTCTATTCACATTGGACCAAGATACCAGAATAGTGTACATTTTGGACCCTACTCCTATTAATCCAATGTACCGATACAACCCACTCGCAAAATATATGAAAACAATTATATGGATTTCCGAACACTTACAAAAAGCAATGTCAAAAGCATGCCCTGGGTCTAGATGGAACGAGGATATTCGCCTATGGCAACATAAAATCCTAGATGATATTCCAATTTACAACAGGTATTTTTCATAAGATGAATACTAGATACTGATTATTTGTTGATTTGAGTATGTAGAAAATATTAATAAAGTGTATTTATATTCCTATATAAGGGAATTGTCTGGTTATCTTGTTCCCCTATTCATGTCCACATGGGACGAAAGACCACATTTGCCATTTTTAAAGGTAAATATTGCAACCGTATAGACATGTGCTTCTATGATTATTATACATCTGATGCTGATGTCATTCTTTTACAAAAAAATGAATAAATAGGATGGATATGAACTCAGAAAACTAATTTTGGGCCAAGTGCTAACATTCAAGGACAATGAATGTGAAGATAGCATGCCTGCTGGTGTACTGGAATTCATCAATTGTATTAGGAAAATCCAAAGTAAAACTGGTATGTCAAATAGTATCAATTCATCTCGAAATGTCAAATGACTCAAATATCTAATTCCAATATGCTAACCTTGTTTTCCTACCAATATGCTTCTGTAGGGAGCTCAATCAGTGGAAGGTGATTTGCCAGAGAGATTTCTTGCAGCCAACGGTTAATAGGGAATGAGCAGGGAGACAATGAGCATGTAGAGCTGGATTTTTTTACCTTTGAGAAATTAATACTGGATTTTGGTTTGTACTTAAAATATCACTTATATATATGTAGTAAACTTTTGGAGCTTGCCATGATATACATTTTTTAGGACTGCCAATTATAAGAGATGATGGATTGCTTTCAAATTCGATGTTTGTGGGTTCAGACATGACAATACTGTGGAAATGACAAATAGTACATAATCGTGTACTGTGTCGACCAATAATTATTTTATAGTTTGTTGCTATTGATTTTATTTGGCTTCAAGTGTTGCACAATGGCACGTGGAGTTATATTGACAATTATTGAGCTTAGGGTCGTTCAATCTAGCTTCAACTACATAAAATGATAACCACATAATTTTGAGTTGAGATTGATCCCAAAAAATCTTAGATCAGGATGTTCTAAAAATCAGGAGAGCCAAAAGAGCCTGATCCACCACTCTTCGGTTGCCCAAATAGGAAGGCCATGGAAACCCTCTCCATGCTCACCTCTTGGACAATCACATCTTCCAACTCAAGGGTTGTCAAAAAAATGTGGATGAAGCCGTATAAGCTCACGTTCGCGTTTAAGGCAAGCGAGTCTTGTCAAAGGGTCGTCAAGCAGACGTGTTTTATGATTTCATGTTGACTTACAGATGTGTTTGACATTTTACTGTTGCTACTGTCACAGTATCAAGCAAAGCATTGGAGGTATAGTTGTTTGACTTCAGCCTTGTTAGCTTTGCTTCAATGTATACCAAAGTTTTCGCACAAATCACAATTACAGTTGAATCCAAAACCTAAATAAGCAAAATGTCAACAATTAGAGTACCATAACTACTAAGTACCATAACAATGATGAGAAAATATGACAAAAAATTCTGAAAAGATCCTGATGAACAAACCTCCCATTTCGTCAGTGTATCGAGGGGATAAATCCTTAGGGTCCTGTTTGTACTGCCCTACTGGGATCAACCATAGGGATTCCATCCAGACCAATCTGCAGTATGAAAAGTAAAATTATCAAATTGGTATAGAAAAGACTTGCTCTTTACATTCTAGAAACCACTAATTTTACATCCACATAAACAATTAATCCTAGACATTTTGAAACCAACGCCGGAATTGAGACTAAACAATCGATGACATTACTTACTAAAGGAAACAACATCGTTTTGCAGAGCTTGGCATTCTCTGATGGAATAAACTAATGCAGTGGTATGCTTTTGTGAGTTGGACGATATCTTGTTACACGGCATTTGGCGATGGCTGAATAAGTGTGTTCCGTGTGGTGGGGTTGATATTTTGAGTGTTTGCATGTATTGGCGTGGCTTATGTCATACGGGTTTATTTAGTTTAACGGTGGTCGTGTGTTTTGGTGATGACCCTTTTGTTGTAGATGGCGATGGCTGGTCTGCAGTCTCTTGTTGTTGGGGACAGGAACTTGACCATCCGTGTGTATGTTTCGCGTTTGTGGCATCACCGTGGAGACGCTGATGACGGTCCTATCAAACACACTGACATGGTCCTTTTGGATGCCCAGGTATATGATTTCTCCAGCCTTGGCGCCTGCATTGGTTGTAATTTTCTTCAGCCTTCTATGCTTGGTAATTATTGCATGTTGTTTCTTGGCAGGGCAACCACATCTTTGCTGAGATTGGTGAGAAGCTTGTGCCTAAGTTTATGGGCAAACTAAAGGCAGGATGTGCATATGAAATTTCACAGTTCTTGGTGTTTCTGAACAAATGTTATTTCAAGCCTGTCTATGCGATACACATGATCAGGTTCAATAGGTTCAGTACGGACGATCCTAATACTGATCCAGAAGCTCCGTTTCCCTTCTGCACCTACTCACTCACTAAACTGTCACGCCTCCCTGCACCTCTCGAGACACCTGAATTCTTCACAGGTGTGTTTCCTACACGATCATTGTCTTCGTTTGTGACCACGATGGCGAAGAGAGTGGTAACACCGATGGGTCGCTTGGAACATGCGAGGATTTATTTTTTCCCGTTGCAACGCACGGGCATATGTGCTAGTATATTTTATATATATATATATATATATATATATATATATATATATATATATATATATTATATATAATAAAGCACGGATTGACTCCGTGGGTTCACCGTCACAATACGCTTCTTCTCGTGAATTTACGCTTTCAGTTTTTTTCATCTATATTATTTTGTACATCCGAGGTGATACAATTTTACCTGCGTATAGTTCTCCATACGTTTATTGCTGTTTTTCTTGCCTTATTTGGTTTTCCGTACGTTCTACCCAGGCTATACGTGGTTGTCCTATTTTTTTGTATGTTTCCTGATCCACCGCTGTCTATTATTAGTCCATATACAACTCTTAACTCCAAAACCAATCTGCTGCAATAAAGAGAACGTCACGGTTAGCTAATCCCATCGATTTGCTCCTCAAATCGAACCCGGAGAATAGGAACTAATCGTCAAGGACGCTTCCTCGAGCCGCTGACCCGAGTCTTGCCGCCAGCATGTTAGAAGAGTACGATGCCGAGCGCTCTTGCCGCTAAGCCTCGCCTGCCATGGCGCCGGTGGGAGACGGATCCCCGGGACCGTCGGTGGTCGACACGAGGCTTGCCGCCCAGAGATTGCGAGGAGCTGTTGCTGGGCCAACGCCAGATGCCAGGTGCGGCAATGACCGTCGCGCCCGATGGCCGTTCCTTACGCTGCCCGTGGAGCTGTTCGTCGGCATACACGGGACTACATGTAAGCACCATTGGGAAAAGTAGCTTCTGAGTCTCTGTGCGCACAACGGTCGTTCTGGAGCTTGGGCCTGAACTACGACTGGTAGGCTGCCCATATACCGTTCATGTCCACATCCGACCACGTCACCGCCATCCGCTGCAGGACCTCCTTGCCTCCTTCAGGCTATCCACTCGACGAGGTGCTCGGATGCAACGTGCGGGTCTTCCAATGAGCCGCTGCCGAGTGCGCCGCTATTGCCGGGGTGCACGACACTTATAATTTGAGTGTTGTTGGCACAGCCTGACCTCGCCGATGAGACATATGGAGTTTTTTCTAGCTATCACGCACATCTGGAGGTTAACTGGACTACTTTCCGAACTGACCTTACGCAGCAAGATATGCAAGTGCAGACGAGCTAGCTGATGGATTCACCATATACAGATCGTTTTATTCCCTTGACCATAGATTGATTCCGGCATGATGTACTTTGCGCGTGCTATTGGCGCATTGCAGGTGGATTGATCTGGTTGCACAAGCTAGCTTTGTACTTGCAGATTGGTTCCCGCGGCATTTCATCAAGGAGCAAACGGAGCCTGGTTTTGCAGATCGCTTTCACCCGAAAGTACGACACAACTGGACTCAATGTCTCAGTGAAAGTAAAGCACAGTCCGGATCAAAACGTGAGTCATTATCTATGTTCTTCCAGCTGGATCAACAGTCGCCTTTTGGGAGAACCATGAGTACAGGTGCCTGCGCTTTATTAAGAGAGAAACAACGCAAGTCCGCCTGGCCCCTTCTCTCGAATTCTACCCAAATGCGTCCTAATTTCTCCCTGTTTGCTTATTTTTTTCTCTTTTTCTTACTGCTTGAGGTTCTTAAATAATTATACGGTACTCAGTTTGGTCATGATAATTGATTGTGTGCTGGAAGGTTGGCATAGACCTTTCTGTCATCAATTGTACAGACTGTTTGTGTTCAATCTTACTGACAAAAAGACTATTCCACGACATGGAAGAACAGAGGGTTTCATGTGTAAGATGAGAGAGGCAACTGATGTGGTTCTTCATCAGTTGCGACTTTCGTAACCACGTGTTAATTAAAGTTCGAGTGCAGGTATTCCAGTCAGTCGGATATGCTAATTACTAAGTGACATCATTTTTTTACTAAAGGTTAGTACAATGGATTGACAGATGATATTACTTGGGCCTGACACTCATGATTTCCCTTTTGCACTTCTCAAAAATATATGTGCACCAAGAGCTCTATAAATGCGGAAAGTGAAAGAACCTTGGCGTGATGGCAACATATTCATCTACCTTTTTTTTGCGAGGACATATTTAACTACCTTGGCAACCTTTAAGTACCAATAGTTGAATAATTATATGTTCTCTTAACAGAACAATTTTTTATGTAACCCAATTTTTGTAAATGAAAAGGAGAGATACGTGCTTTTACATTATATAGGTGGTCGCCTTAATCTGTTTCAAGCTAGAGAATAGTGTGCATGTATAGTTTGATTTTGCTCTATCCATTATGTAGGTTCTGTATTGTAACCCCCTTACATCCACGGTGCACTAAACTACTCCAATTTCAATCTTATGGAAGAATTTGGAGCTAAAGTCCTGCTAGCACCAGATTTTGTCTCCTAGATAATGGATATCATACTGCATGTACTCACGATCGTGGTGTAGCCTAATGATACTTCCTAACTATACATACTCCATTGACCGTTCTCATCTTCAGTTGAGATTTTTTTTTGCGGCATGTCTTGAAACAGATGGAAAGAAGATGAGTTCTCCATTTTGTATAGATGATTATTTGATGTTTCTAACGATTGGCTCGACTCCTTCTAGAGAAGCCCCTCAAACAATTCTCACCTATTTTGTGTTTGTGTGTGTGTGTGGGGGGGTCTTGATCCGTGTTTATTGCGGTAGGTCTGTGTATATTTTTCACCCGTTGCAACGCACGGGCTTTTTTCCTAGTTTTCTCTAATACCCTTTCGGGCAGGGCACGGCAAGTAGCGACACCGGAGGAAAGAGGCAAAAAGACAGGACATACAGGAAAAGAAGAGCCACAATAATTCAGTGGAAGAATTTTGGAGCACAGAACAAAAACCCTGGTCGCTCGTGCGATGCCGTACAAGGACCGTTAGTGCAGTAGTTAACTACTAGTAGGACTTTGATATGTGCATTATTACAAGGCTCATTCATTAACATATTGTGGTTTTTTTTCCGATACATTAGCCTGGTGTTAGGGGATGTGGATTAGGAGCACTCGGCGACGCACACCTACGAAATCTCCGCCGCCCGCATGCAATCTTGGGATCCGTGCCACTTTTTCTAGAACTCATTACAGGCTGTGAATATGTCACTGGTTTCGTATGACGAAACAGTATATGCATGTTCTTTGTTGAATATCGTGATTATTAGAAAAGACGAGATAAACTATAATTTGTTTCGGCTTGTCTTGTACTCCAAGTAAATTATTATACTCCTATATATATGCCCACGAGGCTTAATCAATACAACAACTATTCCACCAAATCCCTCTCTCCCTTCTAACATGGTATCAGCCTAATCGATCCAACCCTAGCCACCGCTCGACGCTTCCGCACCCGCGCGCCGCCACCGGGGTGGTCGGACTCCATGACCGCCGCCGGAGGCCGCGCCGCCCGTACCTAGGGTTCGTCCGCAGTCGTGTTGACTGGCTGCCCTAGAGAGTCTTTTGACCGAGCCCATGCTTGGGTTTTTCTCTCTCTCGTCGGTCGCTTTGATCAGCGTTTACTTTTTGGTTTACCGATCTAAGATCTGTTTGCGTCGCTCGCCGCCGCCGTCGACCCCCGTGCGCCTCTACTCCGACACCGTTGCGACCGACAGGCTCCTTCACCGACACGGCGGCCTCGCGCGACAGGCGGCCCCTCACGGCCGTCGTCTGCACGCCAGCCCGCTCGTCGTCTGCACGCCAGCCCGCCCGTCGATCTACGCCGACCGTCTCCGCTCTCTCCGACCGGGACACCTGCATCGCCTCCACCCGGCGGCCTCGCGCCATGCGGCGGCCAGCCATAGCGCCTGGTCGTGCGCCGGCCTGCCAATCAACCCACGCCACCCGCCCCCGCCACGTCTGCACGGCTGTCCTGCGGGTTGCCTCGCCGGCCTCGTCCCTGCTGCGTCGGGCCGGCTGCGTCAGGCCCGTCGGCTGCCTCGAGCTCGGGCGTCGCTGCTCCGTTAGTCGCTCGAGCCTCGCTGCCCAGGCGTCGGCACTACTTTGGCGGCCCGGGTGCCGGTGCTGACGCACTCGTCCGCACGTCGTCCCACGCCGTCCATCGTCGCCGGCTTCATCTCGGACTCCGCCACCACCGCGCCTCAACCGAGCGGCGTCCCCGACATCGCGCGCGATCGGATTGATCACCCGCCCATCGCCGCGATCCTCCTCATCTACGCCGTGCGACCGACCTGGCCCGTTGATTGCGCGCGCCTCCACAGGCCCCGTGAAGACCGTCCCGAGTTCAGCGCACCCCTCTACCGATCGAGCAACGGGTTGCCGCTGCGTCACCCTGTCGGGCCGCAGCGCCGCTGCCCCGTGGTTCTTCTCCCGGCTGCACCGACCCGCGTCACCATTGCGTCGGCCCTTCGGGCCGTAGTGCTGCAGCCCGCCGTCCACCGTCGCCTCGAGGCCGTCCGCTCCAGGTCATCCCCGTGGCAGCACCGACCCTCGCGCCGCCGCTTCGTCGCCCCGTCAGGCCGTAGCGAGCGTGGCACGCGGTCCACGCCGCCGTCCCGAGGCCGTCCCCGCGGTTGCACCGACCCGCGCTCCTCCGCCGCGCAGCACCTTCGGGCTGTCGCGCCGCGGCTCGCGGTCCCCGCCGCCGCCCCAAGGTCTTCCCGCCGTCGCCCCGACCTGCCCGCCGCCGCTGCGTCGCCCCTTCGGGCCGTAGCGCGGCGGCCCACGGTCCACTTCGTCGTCCCCGCGCGTCGACTTCCCGTGGTATGCGCCCAGTGGCGGAGCCAGCTCAGCCGGCGAGCCGGGGCAAAGTACACGGAGCTGCTGTCTATCAGTTGTTTGCCCCCATAAAATGGTGATTAGCTCTTCATTTACTGCTATTATTCAAACTAGAAGACATGGGTGAGCCCGGGCGGCTGCCCCGGGTAGCCGGGAGGTGGTTCCGCCACTGCATGCGCCGCGCCGCCTCCCTTGGCGCGGGAACGTCACCGTCCGCGCCGTTCTTCGTCATGTTGTCGGGTTCTTCGCCTACTTCGAGCACCGCCACTGTAACGCCTCGGATGCGACTTTCCATATTTGTAACTCCAACTCTAGCCATTTTCGGCCATGTGCTATGATTTTCCCTCCGTGGTTGGGTTTTGTCTTTCGTTTTGCATTTTTGTTCATGTCATGCATTTCATATCATGTCATCATGTGCATCTCATTTGCATACGTGTTCGTCTCATGCATCCGAGCATTTTCCCCGTTTCCGTTTTGCAATCCGACACCCCCACGTGCACCGGCGCACCCCTCTTGTCTCCTTTCGTGTGCGGGTGCCAAACGTTCTCGGAATGGACCGAGCCTTGCCAAGTGACCTTGGTATACCAGCGGTAGACCACCTGTCAAGTTTCGTGCCATTTGGAGGTCGTTTGGTACTCCAACGGTTAACCGGGTAACCGTGAAGGCCTTATGAGTGTTGCAGCCCAACACCCCTCCAAACAGCCCAATAACCCATCTAAGTCACCTCCATGCTCTCGGTCGTTCGATCACGATCGTGTGGGCGAAAACCGCACTCCATTTGGAGTCTCCTAGCTCCCTCTACCTATAAATAGACCCTCTCCCCCGAAATTTGCGGATGAATCCACCCTAACCCTAGTCAAACTCAACCCCACCGGCGCCGCCGGACGCCTCCGGACCGGGCTGGACACGTCCGCCCGCCGCCGCCCGGTCAACCGCGCGCTGCCACGTGGCGATCCGCGCCCCACTTCGCCGCGCCCCGCACCGCCGGCCCGCGAGCCCGCAGCGGGCCCGCGCGGCCCGAGCCGGCGCCGCCGCCACCCGGTCTCCCCCGAGGCCCGAGCGCCTCCCGCGTCCACCGCCCGTGCCCCGCGTCGGCCGCCGCCGCCCAGCGCCGGTCGCCGCCGGCACCGCGCCCGCCGGCCGCCTCCTGCTCCGACGACCACCGCGCCGCCCCGGTCGTCGCGCTCCGCCGCCGCCTCGTCCCCCGCCGAGCTCCTCCGGCCGGTCTCCTTCCCCGAGCCCTCGCTGGCGCCCCTCTCCTCAGTCTCCGGCGAGCCGCCGCGTCGCTGCCTCGATCCGCGGGCGAGATCCCGATCTGGATCTGGGGTAGGGTTGACTTCTTCCCCCCCCCCCCCCCCCCGAATTATGCTAAGTCCCAGATTTTTACAATATGTGCTCCTGTTCAATGCATCATAACTCTCTGCATATAGCTCCGTTTCGCGCGTGTAATATATCAAAATGCTCATTACGAGATGCTCTACATTTTGTACCATTGCATAATTTTCATTTCATCTCATCGTGATGCCCGAGATGCTGTTGGAAGAGTGCTATGTGATGTTTACTGCTATTACTTATCAGAACTTGGACATTTGTTATTTTTGCTACATTAATTCTGTGCATCTTATGAGCATGAGCTCTACATGTGTTTTAAACTATGCCATGCCATCTTTACAGAGGTGCTTGCGATGTATTTTTATGATCTATGTGTTGACTAGAACAAGCATGCAAACTAGGCTATGCAATGTTGCTGATTTCAGAGACTTAGGATTTTGCCAAGTCTTTTGTCTGCTGTTATTTTGATGCCATGTAAACTTGATGCTACAGAGAGATCCATGCTTATTTTGAGATACTTCAGTAAGGATGTTTTGGACACATGGTCATGCTCTATCCATACATGCCTTTGTTTGCAATTATGGATTACCCTAGCATGTCTAAATCTTGCTCTACTTTTGCTATAAAATGTTCCTGGCAGAATGTTAACATGACATTCAATCTTTCCATGGTTGTTGCTAGTGATCCAAGCATGCTATGATTTCTCTCTTGCCATGGTTAGCTTCATGAACATGTCTTCTTGCTGGTGGTATGCTTAGTTTATCATTCAATGCTATGAGATGAGCGAATCAAGCTCACAAAGATGCCATCATAATGTTGTTTCTGCCATGCTCTGTTTTCTGCCAAGTCTGATATCTGTTAACGAAACTTGCTATGTTTACATGGGTGCCATCATATCTTCTGTGCCTTTTTGGCTCATGGTCAGTAAGGGAATTTTGTTCTATGCTTTGGGTAGATTCATGCCGTGCCCTGTTTTGCCATGTTAAGTTCCTGTAGCATGTTGTTTCCTTGCTCTGAACATTGCTACCTGATGCTGTTTATGCCATGTCCAGTATTTTTACCAAGTCTGTGATGCTGATATCTTTTTCACTTTTACCATGCTTATTTGAACCTGTTATGATGTGAACTAGTCGTAGCTCAGTGTTCATCTTTTGTCAAGAATCTTCTGTAGATAACTGCCGTATGCTTTGTTGCTATGTTGGAGTGCTGTAGCATAGATTCTTGATGTGTTCTAAGTGCTATCATGTTGTTAATCATAGATTTGGGTTATTATTGTTTTGCTTACCATTTGCAAACCATGCATCCGTTTCCGGTGATCTTTATATCGATTTCAACCGAAATCATCTCATCTTTCCAGCGGCATACTTGGTTTTCCAAGTTGATGCCTTGTTCATCATCTTTCCTTCCGGAGCACGCATATGCATTGCATATCACATCTCACATATCATGCCATGTATTGCATCATGTTGCTTGCGCATTGCACCGTGATTGATTGTGGTTCCATTGCTTGTGGTCTTGCTTTGGGTAGAGCCGGGGGACGAGTTCATGAACGAGGAACCTGTTGAGAACGTGAACGAGGATCAAGCTTTCGACAACTCTGAGAACTTTGCAGGCAAGATGACCATACCCTCGAAATCACTTCTATCTTTGCTTTGCTAGTTGTTCGCTCTATCGCTATGCTTGCGCTATCTACCACTTGCTTATCATGCCTCCCATATTGCCATGTCAGTCTCTAACCATCCTTTCCTAGCAAACCGTTGTTTGGCTAAGTTACCGCTTTGCTCAGCCCTTCTTATAGCGTTGCTAATTGCAGATGAAGATGAAGTTGGTTCCATGTTGGAACATGGATATTTTGGGATATCACAATATATCTTATTTAATTAATGCATCTATATACTTGGTAAAGGGTGGAAGGCTCGGCCTTATGCCTGGTGTTTTGTTCCACTCTTGCCACCCTAGTTTCCATCATACCGGTGTTATGTTCCTTGATTTTGCGTTCCTTACACGGTTGGGTGATTTATGGGACCCCCTTGACAGTTCGCTTTGAATAAAACTCCTCCAGCAAGGCCCAACCTTGGTTTTACCATTTGCCACCTAAGCCTTTTTTCCTTGGCTTCTGCAGACTCAAGGGTCATCTTTATTTTAAACCCCCGGCCAGTGCTCCTTCGAGTGTTGGTCCAACCTGTCAGCCGCCGGTGGTCACCAGGGGCAACTCTGGACTGGCCTATCGGAAGTTTGGACAATCCGGTGTGCCCTGAGAATGAGATATGTGCAGCTCCTATCGGGATTTGTCGGCACATCGGGCGGCTTTGCTGGTCTTGTTTTACCATTGTCGAAATGTCTTGTAAACCGGGATTCCGAGACTGATCGGGTCTTCCCGGGAGAAGGTATATCCTTCGTTGACCGTGAGAGCTTATAATGGGCTAAGTTGGGACACCCCTGCAGGGTATTATCTTTCGAAAGGCGTGCCCGCGGTTATGAGGCAGATGGGAATTTGTTAATGTCCGGTTGTAGAGAACTTGACACTTGATCTCAATTATAATACATCAACCGCGTGTGTAACCGTGATGGTCTCTTCTCGGCGGAGTCCGGGAAGTGAACACGGTTTGAGTTATGCATGAACGTAAGTAGGAGTTCAGGATCACTTCTTGATCACTTCTAGCTTCTCGACCGCTCATTTGCTTCTCTTCTTGCTCTCACTTGCGTATGTTAGCCACCATATATGCTTAGTGCTTGCCGCAGCTCCACCATATTTACCCCCTTTCCGACCTACAAGCTTAAATAGTCTTGATCTCGCGGGTGTGAGATTGCTGAGTCCCTGTGACTCACAGATTCTACCAAAACAGTTGCACGTCCCGAGGATACCTATGCAGGTGATGCAACCGAGCTCAAGTGGGAGTTCGACGAGGACCGTGGTCGTTACTATGTTTCGTTTCCTGATGATCAGTAGTGGAGCCCAGTTGGGACGATCGGGCATTTAGCATTTGGGGTTATCTTCTTTTCATTTGGATTTGACCGTAGTCGGTCTATGAGTGTATTTTGGATGATGTATGAACTTATTTATGTATTGTGTGAAGTGGCGATTGTAAGCCAACTCTCTTTATCCCATTCTTGTTCATTACATGGGATTGTGTGAAGATGACCCTTCTTGCGACAATACCTACAATGCGGTTATGCGTCTAAGTCATGCCCCGACACGTGGGAGATATAGCCGCATCATGGGTGTTACAAGTTGATAATACCCTGCTCTGATACCAACTTGTCACGCCCAATATGCGACCCTATCCGAGAGGAACTCGAAGGTCCCACCAAGGATAGACCCGCATATTGGAACGCTTTTGCAAGGTGGATATCATTACATCAACATTACATAATAGATGGGGATACATACAATAGGCATACAAATGCCGCAAGAATACATCAATACATCATACATAAGATCAACATCCGACTACGGATGAAACATAAACAGAAACTCAAACGACATCCACCTTGCTAGCCCAGGCTGCTGACCTGGAACCTATCCCCTGATCGAAGAAGAAGCAGAAAGAGAACTCCAAAACAAACAAGCATCGCTCTCGCGTCATGACCATCGCGAAACCTGCACCTGCAACTGGTGTTGTAGTAATATGTGAGCCACGAGGACTTAGCAATCCCATTACCATAGGTATCAAGACTAGCAAAGCTTAATAGGTAAGGAAGGGGGTAAAGTGGTGAGGTTGCAGCAGCGACTAAGCATTGTATGGTGGCTAACTTACGCAAATAAGAGCGAGAAGAGAAGCAATGGAACGGTCGTCAACTAGTAATGATCAAGAAGTGATCCTGAACTCCTACTTACGTCAAGCATAACCCAGAAAGACCGTGTTCACTTCCCGGACTCCGCCGAGAAGAGACCATCACGGCTACACACGCGGTTGGTGCATTTTAATTAAGTCAAGTGTCAAGTTCTCTACAACCGGACATTAACAAATTCCCATCTGCCACATAACCGCGGGCACGGCTTTCGAAAGATAATACCCTGCAGGGGTGTCCCAACTTAGCCCATTATAAGCTCTCACGGTCAACGAAGGATATTTCTTCTCCCGGGAAGAGCCGATCAGGCTCGGAATCCCGGTTACAAGACATTTCGACAATGGTAAAACAAGACCAGCAAAGCCGCCTGAATGTGCCGACAAATCCTGATAGGAGCTGCACATATCTCGTTCTCAGGGCACACCGGATTGTCCAGACTTCCGATAGGCCAGCCCAGAGTTGCCCCTGGTGACCACCGGCAGCCGACGGGTTGGACCAACACTAACGACGAGCACTGGCCCGGGGGGGGGGGTAAATAAAGATGACCCTCGAGAGCGCGACTCCCAAGGGAAAAAGGCTAGGTGAGGCAAATGGTAAAACCAAGGTTGGGCCTTGCTGGAAGAGTTTTATCCAAAGCGAACTGTCAAGGGGGTCCCATAAATCACCCAACCGTGTAAGGAACGCAAAATCCGGGAACGTAACACCGGTATGACGGAAACTAGGGCGGCAAGAGTGGAACAAAACACCAGGCATAAGGCCGAGCCTTCCACCCTTTACCAAGTATATAGATGCATTAATAATATAAGAGATATTGTGATATCCCAACGTAAACATGATATCAATGTTCCAACATGGAACAAGCTTCATCTTCACCTGCAACTAGCAACGCTATAAGAGGGGCTGAGCAAAGCGGTAACATAGCCAAACAACGGTTTGCTAGGAAGGGTGACAAAGGTTAGAGGTTCATGGCAATTTGGGAGGCTTGATAAGCAAGTGGTAGGTAGCGCAATATAGCGATAGAGCGAAGCAACTAGCATAGCAATGATAGTAAAGAGATCCAAGGTGACGGTCATCTTGCCCGAAATCCCACTAGGAAGAAGAACGAGTCCATGAAGAAGATGAAGCCACGAAGACGAACCAAGCGTAGACGAACGAATACTCACGAACGCAACGAAACGGGAACTATCGAGAAGAAGCACACAACATGGTAAACACACCACATAGCAAGACATGATGATCAATCAAGCATGATGCATTACAAGGGCTATAAGAAGCTACTCATGGCAAGAGATGATGCATACAAGAGCGACACACCGAGGCAAGTTTAAATGAGGCCGGAAACAACATATAACAATTCCGGTAAGTCCTCATATGCAAATTTCGAAATTGGTCCAGATCAGAACAAACATTAAGTTGAAGTTGTTAAACAACAAGTTAAAGAGCACCAAGATGATCTACACGAAATTCTAGTCAAGTTACATATAAAGTTCATTAGATTCTGAGCTACGGCCTAGAAGATATGAGCAAAACAAGTCAAACATGGCATTGATGCAAAATGCACCCAAACATCAAGCAAACACCTCAAAACAAGGATGCAACATGATAATATGAAACTACATGCAAAACTAAGCAAGTTTCATATAGAGCATGCTCAAAACGGAGCAACGGTGCAACACATACACTCCAAACAATATATAGCAACAATCTGTCCATAACAGCAACTAGGCATCTTGCAAGCATCACAACAACATGCTAAAGCAACCCAACATGATAACAAAAGGCATGGACATGATGTACAGGTAAAGCATTACAAAACATGAACACTGAGCTATCTCCAGAAACTACTAGAACATGCTCAAAAGGACATGGAAAGATTGCAAATAATAACAGATTCACAGACTTAGCAGAATTACTGGACATGGCTGAAATAACATCAGGTTGCAATGCTTAGAGCTATCAAACAACATGTTACAGCAAGCTATTATGGCAAAGTAGAGCATGGCATGATTCTACTCAAAGCATAGAACAAAAGACCCTTACAGAAGATATGATGGCACCCATGTAAACATAGAAAGTTATTAACAGTTTCAGACTTTGTGAAAATAACAGTTCATGGCAGAAACAACGATAAGTAGGCATGTTGGTGAGCTTGAATCACTCACCACAGAGCAATACATGGCAAGGCAAGGTAACCAACAGCAAGACGGCATGAATATGAAGCTAAGAATGGCAATAGAATGGTCATAGGGTACATGGATCACTAGCAAAACACATGTCAATAATGAACTTCATGTTAACAGGCTGACAACAACATTATTTAGCAACTTTAGAGTAAGATTGCAGCAAGCTACAGCATGCTATGAATGCAAAAAAGGGCATGGATGGATAGAGCACAACATGTAAAATAAAACATCCTTATTGAACATCCCCAGATTATGCATAGAACTCATGCTAGCAGCAAGTTTACAGGGCAACAAAATATAACAGACTCAGACTTAGCAGAAATCACTAAGTCACAGAAATCAGCAACATCACGGAGGCTACTTTGCATGCTTGTGCTAGTCACCACATAGATCCTAAAAATACAAGACAAGTAACTCTGTAAAAATGGCATGGCATAGATCAAAACACATGTAGAGCTCATGCTCATAGGATGCACACACAAAATGCAACGAAAATGACAAATGAGCAAGTTCTGATAACGGACAGCAGTTAACAGCATATAGCACTCTTGCAACGATGATTAGGGCATCAAGATGAGCTCAAACAAACATAGAACAATGGAACAAAATGAAGAACACACTCGGATGAATATTTGACATATTACACGCACAAAACGGTGCAGTACACGAGGAGATATGATGCGATGAATATGCTAAGATAATGCAAGATTTCGGGACTTCGTAGAAATACTACCTCGGGGAAAAAGTCAACGGGCACGGGAACCGAGGTGGGGCGCGGGCTCGCCGGAGATCTCGCCGGAGATCGCGAGGGGAGGTGGCCGGAGCTTGGGGAGGTGCGGATCCGGGGCCGGGGAGGTCTCCTCCGGCCGGATCTCACCGGATCCGGCGAGGGGCGGCGCGGGGACGCGGCGGCGCCACGGGCGGCGGAGGTCGCCGGCGCCCGGCGAGGAGCTTCGGGGCGGCGGTCATGGAGGTGCGGGCGGCGAGGCACGACCGGCTGGAGGACGGCACCGGCCGACGGGGCAGGCGCGGGAGGCGGGGTCGAGGCGCGACGGCGGCGGGGTCGGCGAGGGCGGCCGGCGGCGGGAGTCGCGGCTCCGGCCGGCGAGGTCGGCGGCGGGGAGGCACCAGTAGCGGAGATGGGGTGGCGGGGCTCGGGCCCTCGCGCGGGCGAGCGGCGGCGGCGGCGGGATGGGCCCCGCGGGCCCGATCCGTGCCCGGCGGGCCTGGCGCGGTGGAGATGGCGGCGGGGTGACGTGGCGCGAGCCGATTGGACGAGGGAGCGGCGGCGGTGATGTGGCGCGCTGTGATTGGTGGGAGTGAGGTGGCGGTGGTCGTGTCCGGCGCCGGGCGGACATGTCCGGCGGCGCGGAGGAGCGGGGCTAGGGTTTAGACTGCGATTTTGAAGGGGGGAGGTGTTTATATAGGTAGAGGGAGTTAGGAGTGTCCAAATGGGGTGCGGTTTTCGCCCACACGATCGTGATCGAACAACCGAGAGCATGGAAGGGGTTTTGCTGGGCTAGTGGGCTGATTTAAAGGGGTGTTGGGCTGCAAGCCAAAAGGGGCTTTTGCGGTTACCCGGTTAACCGTTGGGGCATCAAACGACCTCCAAATGGCACGAAACTTGACAGGCGGTCTACCGGTGGTGTACCAAGGCCGCTTGGCAAACCTCGGACCATTCCGAGAAAGTTTAACACCCGCACAAGAAAAGAGGGAAAAGGGGCCGCCGGGTGACATAGGAGTGCCGGATTGCAAAACGGACAACGGGGAAAATGCTCGGATGCATGAAACGAACAAGTATGCAAATGCGATGCACATGATGACATGATATGAAATGCAAATGATGACATGGCAAAAGCAACACGCAAGCAGATGACTGTTGGGGAACGTAGTAATTTCAAAATTTTCCTACGCACACGCAAGATCATGATGATGCATAGCAACGAGAGGGGAGAGTGTTGTCCACGTACCCTCGTAGACCGACAGCGGAAGCGTTATCACAACACGGTTGATGTAGTCGTACGTCTTCACGATCCGACCGATCAAGTACCGAACGTACGGCACCTCCGAGTTCTACACACATTCAGCTCGATGACATCCCTCGAACTCCGATCCAGCCGAGTGTTGAGGGAGAGTTTCGTCAGCACGACGGCGTGGTGACGATGATGATGTTCCACCGACGCAGGGCTTCGCCTAAGCTCCGCAACGGTATTATCGAGGTGTAATATGGTGGAGGGGGGCACCGCACACGGCTAAGAGATCTCAAGGATCAATTGTTGTGTCTCTGGGGTGCCCCCTTGCCCCCGTATATAAAGGAGCAAGGGAGGAGGAGGCCGGCCCTAGGAGGGGGCGCACCAAGTGTGGAGTCGTACTAGGACTCCCTAGTCCTAGTAGGATTCCACCTCCCATATGGAATAGCAAAAGAGGAAGGGAAAAAGAAAAGGAAGGAAGGGGGCACCCCCCTTCCCTAGTCCAATTCGGACCAGACCAAGGGGAGGGGTGCGGCCACCCTTGAGGCCCTTTTTCTTCTTTCCCGTATGGCCCAATAAGGCCCAATACGTATTCCCGTAACTCTCCGGTACTCCGAAAAATACCCGAATCACTCGGAACCTTTTCGAAGTCCGAATATAGTCGTCCAATATATCGATCTTTACGGGAGTTCTCTTTACTCCTTCCGTAATACATCATCCCGCAACTAACTCATTAGTTGCAATGCTTGCAAGGCTTAAGTGATGTGCATTACCGAGTGGGCCCAGAGATACCTCTCCGACAATCGGAGTGAAAAATCCTAATCTCGAAATACGCCAACCCAACAAGTACCTTTGGAGACACCTGTAGAGCACCTTTATAATCACCCATTTACGTTGTGACGTTTGGTAGCACACAAAGTGTTCCTCCGGTAAACGGGAGTTGCATAATCTCATAGTCAGAGGAACATGTATAAGTCATGAAGAAAGCAATAGCAACATACTAAACGATCGGGTGCTAAGCTAACGGAATGGGTCAAGTCAATCACGTCATTCTCCTAATGAGGTGATCTCGTTAATCAAATGACAACTTATGTCTATGGCTAGTCAAGTAGAGGCATACTAGTGACACTCTGTTTGTCCATGTATTCACACATGTATTATGTTTCCGGTTAATACAATTCTAGCATGAATAATAAACATTTATCATGATATAAGGAAATAAATAATAACTTTATTATTGCCTCTAGGGCATATTTCCTTCAGTCTCCCACTTGCACTAGAGTCAATAATCTAGTTCACATCGCCATGTGATTTAACATGAATAGTTCACATCACCATGTGATTAACACCCACGGTTCACATCGTCATGTGACCATCACCCAAAGGGTTTACTAGAGTCAGTAATCTAGTTCACATCGCTATGTGATTAACACCCTAAGAGTACTAAGGTGTGATCATGTTTTGCTTGTGAGATAATTTTATTCAACGAGTCTGTCACATTCAGATCCGTAAGTATTTTGCAAATTTCTATGTCTACAATGCTCTGCATGGAGCTACTCTAGCTAATTGCTCCCACTTTCAATATGTATCTAGACCGAGACTTAGAGTCATCTAGATTAGTGTCAAAACTTGCATCGACGTAACCTTTTATGACGAGCCTTTTGCCACTTCCATAATCAAGAAACATATCCTTATTCCAGTAAGGATAATTTTGACCGCTGTCTAGTGATCTACTCCTAGATCACTATTGTACTCCCTTGCCAAAATAAGTATAGGGTATACAATAGATCTGGTACACAGCATGGCATACTTTATAGAACCTATGGCCAAGGCATAGGGAATGACTTTCATTCTCTTTCTATCTTTTGCCGTGGTCGGGCTTTGAGTCTTTACTCAATTTCACACCTTGTAACACAGGCAAGAACTCTTTTCTTTGACTGTTCTATTTTGAACTACTTCAAAATCTTGTTAAGGTATGTACTCATTGAAAAATATCAAGCGTCTTCATCTATCTCTATAGATCTTGATGCTCAATATGTAAGCAGCTTCACCGAGGTCTTTCTTTGAAAAACTCCTTTCAAACACTCCTTTATGCTTTGCAGAATAATTCTACATTATTTCCGATCAACAATATGTCATTCACATATACTTATCAGAAATGCTGTAGTGCTCCCACTCACTTTCTTGTAAATACAGGCTTCACCGCAAGTCTGTATAAAACTATATCCTTTGATCAACTTATCAAAGTGTATATCCCTACTCCGAGATGCTTGCACCAGTCCATAGATGGATCGCTGGAGCTTGCATATTTTGTTAGCACCTTTAGGATTGACAAAACCTTCTGGTTGCATCATATACAACTCTTCTTTAATAAATCCATTAAGGAATGCAGTTTTGTTTATCCCTTTGCCAGATTTCATAAAATGCGGCAATTGCTAACATGATTCGGACAGACTTAAGCATAGATACGAGTGAGAAACTCTCATCGTAGTCAACATCTTGAACTTGTCGAAAACCTTTTTGCGACAATTCTAGCTTTGTAGATAGTGATACTACTATCAGCGTCCGTCTTCCTCTTGACAATCCATTTATTCTCAATTGCTTGCCGATCATCGGGCAAGTCAACCAAAGTCCACACTTTGTTCTCATACATGGATCTCATCTCAGATTTCATGGCCTCAAGCCATTTTGCGGAATCTGGGCTCACCATCGCTTCTTCATAGTTCGTAGGTTCGTCATGGTCTAGTAACATAACCTCCAGAACAGGATTACCGTACCACTCTGGTGTGGATCTTACTCTGGTTTACCTACGAGGTTTGGTAGTAACTTGATCTGAAGTTACATGATCATCATCATTAACTTCCTCACTAATTGGTGTAGAAGTCACAGGAACAGATT
Organism: Triticum aestivum; assembly: GCF_018294505.1. Classification (NCBI taxonomy): domain Eukaryota; kingdom Viridiplantae; phylum Streptophyta; class Magnoliopsida; order Poales; family Poaceae; genus Triticum; species Triticum aestivum. The sequence goes on from NC_057814.1 coordinate 8,250,798, forward strand.
TCTGTGATCCAATAAGGGAGCAGGTACAGTTACCTCATCAAGTTCTACTTTCCTCCCACTCACATCTTTCGAGAGAAACTCCTTCTCTAGAAAGGATCCATACTTAGCAACGAATGTCTTGCCTTCGGATCTGTGATAGAAGGTGTACCCAACTGTCTCCTTTGGGTATCCTATGAAGACACATTTCTCCGATTTGGGTTTGAGCTTATCAGGATGAAATTTTTTCACATAAGCATCGCAACCGCAAAATTTTAAGAAACGACAACTTTGGTTTCTTGCCAAACCACAGTTCATAAGGCATCGTCTCAACGGATTTTGATGGTGCCCTATTTAACGTGAATGTAGCTGTCTCTAATGCATAACCCAAAACGATAGTGGTAAATTGGTAAGAGACATCATAGATTGCACTATATCCAATAAAGTACGGTTATGACGTTCGGACACACCATTACACTGTGGTGTTCCAGGTGGCGTGAGTAGTGAAACTATTTCACATTGTTTTAACTGAAGGCCAAACTCGTAACTCAAATATTTTACCTCTGCGATCATATCGTAGAAACTTTTATTTTCTTGTTACGATGATTCTCCACTTTACTCTGAAATTCTTTGAACTTTTCAAATGTTTCAGACTTTGTGTTTCATCAAGTAGATATACCCATATCTGCTCAAATCATCTGTGAAGGTCAGAAAATAATGATACCTGCTACGAGCCTCAATATTCATCGGACCACATACATCTGTATGTATGATTTCCAACAAATCTGTTGCTCTCTCCATAGTTCCGGAGAACGGCGTTTTAGTCATCTTGCCCATGAGGCACGGTTCGCAAGCATCAAGTGATTCATAATCAAGTGATTCCAACATCCCATCAGTATGGAGTTTCTTCATGCGCTTTACACCAATATGACCTAAACGACAGTACCACAAATAAGTTGCACTATCATTATTAACTTTGCATCTTTTGGCTTCAATATTATGAATATGTGTATCACTACGATCGAGATCCAACAAACCATTTTCGTTGGTGTGTATGACCATAAAGGTTTTATTCATGTAAACAGAACAACAATTGTTCTCTAACTTAAATGAATAACCGTATTGCAATAAACATGATCAGATCATATTCATGCTCAACGCAAACACCAAATTACACTTATTTAGTTTCAACACTAATCCCGAAAGTACAGGGAGTGTGCGATGATGATCATATCAATCTTGCAACTACTTCCAACACACATCGTCACCTCGCCTTTTACTAGTCTCTGTTTATTCTGCAACTCCCGTTTTCGAGTTACTACTCTTTAGCAACTGAACCAGTATCAATTACCGAGGGGTTGCTATAAACACTAGTAAAGTACACATCAATAATCTGTATATCAAATATACCTTTGTTCACTTTTACTAGTCTCTGTTTATTCTGCAACTCCCGTTTCGAGTTACTACTCTTAGCAACTGAACCAGTATCAATTACCGAGGGATTGCTATAAACACTAGTAAAGTACACATCAATAATCTGTATATCAAATATACCTTTGTTCACTTTGCCATCCTTCTTATCCACCAAATAGTTGGGGTAGTTCCGCTTCCAGTGACCAGTCCCTTTGCAGTAGAAGCACTTAGTCTCAGGCTTAGGACCAGTCTTAGACTTCTTCACTTGAGCAGCAACTTGCTTGCCGTTCTTTTGAAGTTCCCCTTTTCCCTTTGCCCTTTTCTTGAAACTAGCGGTCTCGTCAACCATCAACACTTGAAGTGGTCTCGTCAACCATCAACACTTGATGTTTTTCTTGATTTCTACCTTCGTAGATTTCAGCATCACGAAGAGCTCGGGAATTACTTTCGTCATCCCTTGCATACCATAGTTCATCACGAAGTTCTACTAACTTGGTGATGGTGACTAGAGAATTCTGTCAATCACTATTTTATCTGGAAGATAAACTCCCACTTGATTCAAGCGATTTTAGTACCCAGACAATCTGAGCACATGCTCACTAGTTGAGCGATTCTCCTCCATCTTTTTGCTATAGAACTTGTTGGAGATTTCATATCTCTCAACTCGGGTATTTGCTTGAAATATTAACTTCAACTCCTGGAACATCTCATATGGTCCATGACGTTCAAAACGTCTTCGAAGTCCCGATTCTAAGCCTGTTGAGGATATAGACCTTAGAGTCACCCGCCAGGAGGGGCCGGGTTACTCACGTGGTGAATGCCAGAAGCCCGGAGCCAAGCTTGAAGACAACGGGCCAGAGATGGGCTGAGACCCGGATATGGCTTAAGGCCCGTAGTTACAATCATCATTATAGTAGAACTTGTAGTGTAAGGCAAGTATTGTTTAGAGTCCGAGCCGGACACTCTTATGAGCCGGCCGGGACTCTAAGGGCTGCTGGGGCGTCAGCCTCCCTATATAAAGGGACGACCCGGTAGCGGTTTAGGGCGACAACAATCTGATCGAGAGCCGGGCAAAGCTGTTTAGCTCCCTGGCGATCGTAACCCTAATCAATATCACCTCAAACTGGACGTAGGCTTTTACCTTCACCGTAAGGGGCCGAACCAGTATAAACCCTCGTGTTCCTTGTCCCACATAACCCCTTCAAGCTTCCTAGTTGCGATGGCTCCACGACTAAGTCCTAGCTCGAGGACATCTGCCGTGACAATTCCACGACAGTTGGCGCCCACCGTGGGGCCAGCGCACGGTGGATTTGAGTTCTTGAAGGGCAGCTTCGAAGGGCTCAAGGGATACGCGGTGGGCCGGATGACCAAGAGTCGTCGCGGCAAGCTCTACATCGACGATGCGGACTGGGGCCCCGACACCGGCTCAGTTGAGTACGGGTACCGGGTCCCCTTTGGCGGAATTCATGTCTTCATTGGCAAGATTGGTGAGCCGGGCCCCGAGCCGGATCTCTGCGCCGATCTCATCGAAACGGCTCAGCACGCACGACCCGCCCGGGCCCGGCCTGCCTTAAGGCGCGTTTTTGTGGGATGCATCCATGGAGGGCCCTCTGATCCATCTGGGTCTGGGGATGAGGCGGCCGCCGGTTCTGACGGCGAGTCGGCCACTGGTGAGTCAAACTCGTTGTACCAACTTGAAGATGGCAGGTTCATGGGTTGTTCCGATGGCAACAGTATTCCGGACCTTTTTGAGCCGCCAAGTCAGGTTGGAGTTTTTATGGCTGGGGCGCAGCCTGTTCAGAACCCCGCTGCTGGATCGGGAAACCCGGTGCCTTCTCCGGCTCAGGTGCTGATGGATCTGACGGACAAGATGACGGCCCTGTTAACCGCCACGGTTGACCCGGCAGATCAAGCTCAGCATGATGCGGAGGTGGCGCAGTTAAAATTGGATCTGATAAAAGCTAAAGAGGATCTTGCAGCAGAAGGGATCAGGCTGGCTGCGGAGCGGGCGGCTCTCGACGCCCGGACTCAGCTGATTCAGGCGCAGTCCTTCCAACTCACGATGGATCAGAACGCGGCCAATGAGGTCATGAGAAGGAGGCATCAGAAGGCCCAGTCTCGACTCCCACCGGTTTACGATCCACGCAATCTCTTCAATACGCCGGGTGCAGGGTCTAGTAACCCGCCAGGGGTCATTGCGCCCGGGTCTGGACCCCTTACTCAGCCACGGGTGATGGGGCCTCCCCAGGTGCCCCCTGCCCCGCCTCAATATGTGCCAATACCCCCGGGTCATTATGATAACCCGCTGGAAAACATGGTAGCTGCGGCAGCACGGCTGGCGGCTCTCCCCGTTGACGGCGATTCTCCGGCGGCCATCGAAACTCGCCGGGTCAGGGAACTCCTGCAGACGGCGCTAGCACAGCAAGAGGCGTACTCCTACAGCCGGGACAGGATCCACTCGACTCCTCGTCCAGGTCAGAGCCCGAGCTACAGCCGGCACATGGTCTCGGCAACCGGCTCAAGCAACGTCCGGCGCCATGACCCGCCCCCTGGCCATGACGCGGCTCATAACGGAGCCTTTTACGTGGCAGACCAAGCGCGGCAAGAGGCGGAGCAAGTGCCTCAATTGACGGCTTACCAGACCCCCACCGGCTTATCCAACGACTTCCATTGATGTGGGTATCCCTACCAGGACCGGAGGTGTCCCTTGTTTGGTGCCAGCTATCCGTAATGAACGTCTACCCAAGGACTTCAAAGGCCCTAGGAAGGTGCCTAACTACACAGCGGACTTACAGCCCGCGGCCTGGATCGAGAGTTACGAGATGGCCATGGAGCTCCTGGAGGTCAGTGAGGCGGCCATGGCTAAGTACTTCACCATGATGTTGGATGGGACTGCCCGCACTTGGTTGAAAGGGCTACCACTGAATTCCATTGGGTCTTGGGCGGAGCTGAAAGCCCGGTTCATCCAAAACTTCAAAGATACCTGCAGGCAGTCTATGTCAATTGTGGATCTGACTAACTGTAAGCAGCAGGAGGGTGAATCCACGACCCATTGGGTCCGCCGGGTCAAGGAGATCATACATTCATCAGATAAGATGGATGCCGGCTCTGCAGTCTTAATGTTGGAACAGAACTGTCGCTTTGTGACCCTAAAGATGAAGCTCGGGCGGCTTAAGCGCGACTGCACAGATATGGGTACATTAATGGCGGCTCTTGTCAAGTATGCCGATTCCGATGGTACCAAGGATCCCCCTTCAGATGATGAAAGGACAGGGAAGGGAAAGAAGAACGGCAATGGCAAGGGTCCTCAGTTTAACCCGGGGAACCCAGGAGGAGGCAAGCGCAAGGCCGATGGCAGCCTGGAATTTGTAGCCAATGCCAACTCCCAAGGTAACAACCAGCGCCGCAAGGGGAGGCCCCCCCCCCCCGAGGCGGCGGGTCAGGGCCATCTCTGGAGCAGCTGTTGAATGAACCTTGTCCGAGACACGGCTCTAGAGAGAAACCAGCGACTCATCTATGGAAGGATTGTGCAATCATGAAGGCCTTTAAAAACTACAATGGCCCGGGGGCGGCCGGCGGCTCAGGCGCCGGCGGCTTTCATGGCCCGGGGGGCGGCTCAAATTCTGGCCCTCAGGGCGGTCAAGGGGGCTTTAATCAACAGTCTGGCCAGGGTCATCAACAGCAGCAGGGGGGTTACCAGACCAATCCAAAGCAGCTAAGCGGTGGGCAGTATCATGTATTCACCACTAGTCTGTGCAAGCGAGATCAGAAGATTCACAAGAGGGCTGTGAATGCTGTTGGGCCGGCAGTCCCACGCTATTTACGATGGTCTGAGCAGCCCATAGTGTGGAGTAGGGAGGATCATCCTCCTCGGGTGGATAACCCGGGCCACTTGGCCTTGGTGGTGGCTCCTCAGGTGGGAGGATATAAGTTCACAAAAGTACTTATGGATGGAGGCAGTAGCATTAACATCCTCTATTATGAGACTTTTCGCCGTATGGGGTTAGTTGATAAGAACCTCAGCCAGTCAAACACTATCTTCCATGGGGTAGTGCCTGGTAAGTCGGCTTATCCAGTCGGCAAGATCGAATTGGAAGTGGCTTTCGGTGATGACAATAATTACAGGGTGGAGAAGTTGACCTTTGAGGTGGTCAAAATAAGAAGTCCATACCATGCTATATTTGGACGGCCGGCTTACGCCAAGTTCATGGCACGGCCGTGTTATGTGTACTTACAGCTCAAGATGCCGGGTCACAATGGGACCATTACGGTTCACGGCAGCCGGAAAGTGGCTCTGGAGTGTGAGGAAGGTGATGCAGCTTATGCAGAGTCTGTTTGTGCTACAGAGGAGTTAAAGTTTTACAAAGACAATGTTGACCCAACAGACATGACCTCTCTGAAGAAGCCGACTACGGAGACTGAGCCGGCGATGAAATTTAAGTCGGCTGATGAAACTAAGCTTGTTGATTTTGTTCCAGGAGATTCATCTCAGCAGTTTAGCATCAGTGCCAATCTGGATCCAAAATAGGAAAGCGCGCTCATCGAGTTCATCCGTGAGAATAGGGACATCTTCGCGTGGAAACCTTCTGACATGCCAGGTGTACCTAGAGAACTCGCTGAGCACACTCTCAATGTTGATCCGAAATTTAAGCCGGTCAGACAGTTCCTTCGGCGGTTTAATGAAGAGAGGCGAAAGGCTATTGGTGAAGAAGTGGCCCGGCTCTTGGCGGCCGGGTTTATTGTTGAAGTCTTTCACCCAGAGTGGTTGGCTAACCCGGTGCTCGTACTCAAGAAGAACGGCACCTGGCGGATGTGTGTGGACTACACGGACTTGAACAAGGCGTGTCCGGCTGATCCTTTTGCTCTCCCCCGTATTGATCAAATCATTGATGCTACGGCAGGTTGTGCACGCTTAAGTTTCTTGGATGCTTATTCCGGGTATCATCAGATTAAGATGGCAGTTAAGGACCAGGAGAAGACGGCGTTCATCACTCCCTTTGGAGCCTTCTGTTATGTGTCTATGCCCTTTGGACTCAAGTGTGCACAGGCAACTTACCAGCGTTGTGTACAGAATTGTCTTCATAAACAGATCGGGCGCAATGTTCATGCATATGTGGACGATATTGTGGTTAAATCCATCAAAGAGGAAACCCTGATAGATGATTTAAGAGAAACCTTTGATAATCTCCGGGTCTATAAGATGATGCTTAACCCGGCCAAGTGTGTCTTTGGTGTTCCTGCAGGCAAGCTCTTGGGTTTCTTGGTTTCTGACAGAGGCATTGAGGCTAACCCGGAGAAGATCAAGGCCATCACCGCCCTGGCTAAGCCGGCGTGTATAAATGACGTTCAGCGCTTGGCGGGTCGCATCGCTGCTTTAAGCCGGTTTATAAGCCGTTTGGGTGAAAAGGCCATGCCCTTATATCAATTGATGAAGAAAGCTGATAACTTTGTCTGGAATGATGCAGCTAATACCGCTTTTGAAGAATTAAAGAAACAACTGGCAGAGCCCCCGGTCCTTGCTGCTCCGGTTGATAAGGAGCCCTTACTACTGTATGTGGCAGCAAACGCACGAGCAGTCAGCGTGGCTATTGTGGTGGAGCGCAAGGAGGCGGGTAAGGAGCATCCGGTTCAGCGGCCGGTTTATTATGTCAGCGAAGTGCTCATTGAGTCTAAACAGCGGTACCCGCATTGGCAGAAGCTTGTGTATGGAGTGTTCATGGCGAGCCGGAAGCTTAAGCATTATTTTCAGGGTCATCCCATCACTGTGGTCAGTTCTGCCCCTCTTGGTGATATCATTCAGAACAGAGAGGCCACAGGGAGAATTGCTAAGTGGGCTATAGAACTTGGACCCCATGGTCTCAAATATGTGCCACGCACTGCTGTTAAATCTCAGGCTTTGGTGGATTTCATCAACGATTGGACAGAATCACAAGTGCCCGAGCAAAAGCCGGATAACACTTATTGGACTATTCACTTTGACGGGTCCAGGCAGTTGGAGGGCTCAGGGGCTGGTGTTGTATTGGCTTCCCCTAAAGGTGACAAGTTCCATTATGTGTTACAGTTGATGTTTCCTTGCACTAACAATGCGGCTGAGTACGAGGCCTTGCTCCATGGTCTTCGGATGGCTAAAGAGATGAGCTTGAGCCGGGTAAGGTGCTTCGGTGACTCAGACTTGGTGGCTCAACAGGTATCAGGCAAGTGGGACTCTAAGGACCCTCTAATGGCGGCTTATCGCCGCGAAGTTGATGCCATTGCGGGGCACTTTCAGGGCTACCAAGTAGAGCACATTGATCGCAGGAAGAACGAGGCGGCTGATGCTTTAAGCCGACTAGGCTCTCAGCGAAAGCCGGTGCCGCCTAACACTTTCCTGGATGTCCTGTATAACCCTTCGGTTAAATTGCCTACAGAGGAGGACTTGGCTATCCCTGACCCGGAGGCACGACTGGTGGCGGCTCTTCATGTCATACCAGACTGGACAATGCCATATCTGGCTTATATAACCCGGGGAGAGTTGCCTGAGGATGAAACTTTGGCCAGGCAAATAACCCGGCGGGCTAAGTCAATGATCGTCATCGATGGCGAGTTACATCATCGCAGTGTTTCAGGGGCATTTCAGCGTTGTATCTCCCCTGAGGAAGGCCAAGAGATCTTGCGTGAGATCCATGAAGGGGATTGTGGCCATCACGCCGGCTCAAAATCCCTTGTAGCCAAGGCTTTCCGTCATGGTTTTTATTGGCTGACGGCTCATGCTGATGCAGAGGACTTGGTCAGTAAATGTGATGGTTGCCAAAGGTTCTCACGACGGGCTCATGTGCCGGCTCAGGAGTTGAGGATGATCCCAATCACTTGGCCCTTTGCGGTCTGGGGGCTTGATATGGTTGGACCTTTTAAACGGTCCAAGGATAAGAAGACCCACCTCTTGGTGGCAGTTGACAAATTCACAAAGTGGGTGGAAGCTGAGCCAGTTAGCAAGTGCGACGCAGCCACGGCGGTTCAATTTATGAAAAAGGTGATTTTCCGCTTTGGTTTTCCACACAGCATTATAACTGACAATGGCACCAATCTCTCCAAGGGCGCCATGGAGGAATTTTGTCAACGAGAGCATATCAGACTTGATGTTTCTTCAGTGGCTCATCCTCAATCCAATGGTCAAGCTGAGAGAGCTAACCAGGAAATTCTGAAGGGCATCAAGCCCCGGCTTTTGGTCCCTTTGCAACGGACGCCGGGTTGTTGGGTGGAGGAGTTGCCCTCCGTCTTATGGAGCATCAACACTACTCCTAACAGGTCTACCGGCTTCACGCCTTTCTTCATGGTTTATGGAGCAGAAGCAGTCCTCCCCAGCGACATCCGTCACGATTCACCTCGCGTGGCGGCTTATGTTGAGACGGATAATGAACAAGCGCGCCAAGATGCTCTGGACTTGTTGGACGAACAGCGTGATGTGGCAGCAGCCCGTTCAGCGATTTACCAACAAGACCTGCGCCGTTATCATAGTCGCCGGGTCAAATCCCGGGTCTTCCAGGAAGGCGACCTTGTGCTCCGGCTCATCCAGGATCAAACAGATGCACACAAGTTATCCCCACCTTGGGAAGGGCCCTTTGTGGTCAGCAAAAACTTGCACAACGGGTCATATTACCTCATCGACATTCGGGAGCATAAAGATTCACGTAAGTCTGAGGAAGAGACCCGTCGGCCGTGGAACATAGCTCAGCTTCGGCCTTACTACACTTGAGCTACCGGCTCTCGTGGTGTACATACTTATCTCAGCCATGTATATATTATGATAAGCAATAAAGCAGGACCTCTGTCCTTTTCTCTCCTCCAAATATGTGTGTGTTGTTTTTATTACAAGATTACATGCTGACTTAAAGGAGGATCCGGCTTACGATCGTATTCGAATCTAGCCGTAAGCAGTAAAGTCACTTGGGGGCTTCCTGTTCAAACATGGGTCGTATTCGAACCAAAGAGAACATAGCTGTCGATACCCATTTGATTGGCAAAGTGCCGAGCTCATTGGGAGGTTATCTTTGGTCATATTTGAATCATAGTTTAACCCCTCTGAGAACCGACGTGGATCGTATTCGAATCAGCGTCGTTAAACAATTTTAAATCACTTGGGGGCTTCCTGTTCAAACATAGGTCGTATTCGAACCAAAGAGAACATAGCTGTCGGTACCCTCTTGATTGGCATCGCCACACCCACTGGGGGCTATGTGATCGTATCCGAATCTTAGCTTAACCCCTTTGGGCCGGGTTTCTGGTCGTATTCGAACCGGAAGCCCCTAAGTTCTTATATTTTATCACAAGTTTACTCTGATTACGTCAAGGTGTGTACTGCCGGGTCTCACTTGCCGGCTTAATTTTGGTTTATCTTGTTAGTTGAACATCATGGATGTCATCAAGGCAAGTAAATTAGAGTTAAGGTACCAACCGTGCTACCCGGGTTATTTAAACCGGAAGTATGCTTACAGGCCGTTAAGTGTGTTATCACGGCTATGTTCAGAGTGTAATTAAGGACCAGTCTTTTTTGATTCGTATTCCGGGTTATCCATCTCAAACACCTGATTCTCAGGGCGGTAAGCCGCCTTGAGACTTGTGATTCGCCTTTCTATGCAGATACTTAAAGGCACCTTTTAAGGTTGAGAAGGACAAGGGATGATTATGACCCGGAGAAACATCAAAAGGATAACTTCAAGGGATTTCAGCATTCATTACGTGCACGATGGCACGGCAGAGATAAATTGTTGCACCTATTCTATTACAAAATTCATCAAGTTTCAAGGATGGAGCATTGTTCGGTGAACCGTCAGCCGATTTATGATGCCTGCTGAGTCGAAGTCTCCGGCTCGTTCCTGTCCTCTCCTCCGGCTGACCCCAAGACTTGGAAAGTTGATGACTTCCAGTCGATGCCGCGGAGAGCTTCGAATTGGGCTTCTTCATCAATTAACCCCGCCGGGTCAATCTCTGGGGCAAAGGTGTGCTGACGAGCCGGCGGAATTAAACTCAGGTCTTCATAGCGAGGGGTTGGAATCCTCTGATTCTCTGCGTTGTAGCCCGGCTGGTACTTTGTTAGATCAGTGTCGTCCCCGATAAGGGTGGCCACCGGGCGTACAGCCTTCACACACGCCGCGAAGTCCTTCTGGTCAAAGGCTGAGCCGTCTTCCTTCAGGCTTGGGTAACCCAGGGCGATGTCTGCCGGGTCTAGCTCCGGCAGAAATGCCTTGGCCCGGCTCAGCGCGGCGATCGCTCCGGCTCTCGCAGAGGCCCGTCGCAGTTCTTGGATCCGCTGAGGCAGAACGGCGAGCCGGCGCAGGACTTCGGCCAGATGAGTTGGCACCTCGTTGGATAGGGCCACCACGGCTAAGGCGCGCTGTGACCCGGTGTAGAGCTGTTCCACCAGGGTGTACACGGCCTTTAACTTGGTGACCACGCTCTGGTTGAGGTTGGCACTCCTGGGACCTGTTTAACAGAATCAGATGAGCCGGTAACAAGGATGAATCATGCCATATACTAATTTGATGAAAGCCGGTGAAGCGACTTACCGAAGATGGCGGCTACCATTTGGGAAACTTGGCGTTTTAGGCCGGAGAGCTCGGCGGTCTTCTCAGAGAGAGCCTTTTCCGCCTGTTCTGCCCGGGTCACCAGTGCGGTCTTCTCCTCAGCCCAGGCCTTCCGCTCAGCATCAAATTCGGTCTTTAGCTTCTCTTGAGCGGCGATGCTGGAGACAAACTTGGCGTTTGCCTTCCGGGTCTCCATCTCCTGTGTCTTCAGCCGGCTCTTGAGATCGGCAAGGTCCGACTCTAATTTCTTGCCAATAGCCTGCATATGTTTCCGGGTTAATTAACAGTTACTATATAAGTCCCAAGCACTTTCCAAGCAAAGACACTTGGCACTTGGGGGCTAATGCATGTTGAACGTATCTATCTACATACTGCCGGCTCAATTGAGTAAGCCGGAACCTAAGTCTACAACATATTCAAGTATAAGTCGTCGACTTGGGGGCTAGCATGGCAAAGGTAACTATGCAGTAAAGTAAGAAGACAGCAGAAGGATACCTCAGATTTTTGTTGGATCTGGTTGACCATGGCAACCTCGGCGTCCCGGCTCTTGTGTACTTGGCTGATGTAGCCAGAGACGAGCTCTCCAATGTTCAAGTCGGTGTAGCTGGAGAGGTCCAGATTCACCCGGTGGGGCTGCAGCAACTCCCCCTTCGCGGAGCATTTGGCCAACACGGTCGGTCTCCCCGGCTCAACATACTCCGTCCGGGTGATTACCACGTCCGGGTCGTCTGCTGGTGGAGCTGAGCCGGAGGCCTCCGGATTAACTGAAGCTTCAGTCGTTGCCTTGGTGGTAGGGGCAGGGGCCTCAGGCGCCGTGTCCATTGGAGTGGCAGCTTCGGGGGCGGAGGCAGCTGGCGGTTCTTGGACTGTCACCGCCGGCTCAGGCAAGTCCGGCACTCCGGCCGACTTGGTTTTCTTCACCCTCTTGGTGAGCTTTGCTTGAGCACTGAAAGAACAACACAGGTTAGTACAAAGCATATGAGTAAAGATCAGAACGACATGAGATGATTGTTGTTACCCGGGCGCGGTCTTGAAAGCCGGCAGATTTGACTGCATGGAGTCACCCGAAGAGGGGGAGGTCTCCTGATAATTGGAGTCAGAAGAGTTGAGTGGCTGACGGATAACACCCGCCAACGGATGAAAAGGGTATAAGTGAGAAAAAACCTCAGTGCGACGCTTCCTTGTTGCGTCGGGTAACCCGGCGGAGAGGTCGGTGTCCCTGCGGGCCCGGGTGTGACGCCGGCTTTCGTGCACCTGCTGCTTCAAAAGAAATTGAGGGTCTTGATGAGCTAACGGATGTGAAAAGCTTACTTTCCGGGTTACTCTTCGGACTTTCAGCTGTGGCAAAGGCTCCGAGTCGGAGGAAAGTGACATTACCTCTTCAACCACCGGGTTACTGGCGCCGGTGTCATCCTGTCAATGAGCAAGTGTTGATAAGGTGGACAGCAGCAAACAACAAGTATAGCAAGAATTTAAAGGTTTAAGGGTTACCTCTGACTCGGAGCTGTCGCTTAATTGCATTAGCTCCGAAGCAGTGGGTCGGCTTCCCTTCTTGCGAGGGGCGGCTTTCTTGGCGGCTTTCTTCGCCTTTCTGGCCTTCTTGGCCGCTTCATGGTCATATTTGACCCGCCAGAACTTATCATCAGCCTGAAAGATACAAGGATTGATTCTTAAAACGGTTCGGTTGAAGGTTATATGCAGACGAAGATAAAGGTTAAAGTCAGCGGCTTACCGCTGGGGCTGGATTGGTCTTGCAGAAGGGGGCTAGCCCGGTTCTTCCGCAGTCTGCCAGGCTCTCGTTTAAAAGAGCCTTGGTCTCTTCCTCTGCAACGTCTTCTGGAAGATCATTGCGACTGTGCCTCTGCGGGTCATCCTTTCGCCCCGTGTACTCACACATTAAGCCGGGGCGGCGGCTCAATGGGATCACCCGCCATGAGATCCAGACCCGGACCAGATCAATTCCGTTCAGACCGTTGCCTAGCAGGGCCTTGATTTTATTGATAGTTGGAAGCAGAGGTTGGCGTTCCGCTGCAGTCAGTTTGTCCGACAGCGGATGAGTCGGCTCTAGACGGGTTGGGCGAAAGCCGGGCAGCGGGTTCTCGTCAGCCGGGGACGTATCTTGGCAGTAGAACCAAGTCATATTCCAATCCTTGGGGTGGCTTGGCGGCTCTACGTAAGGGAACAGACAGTCCCTACGCCGCTGGACGGAGATGCCGCCTAATTCCAGACTTGGCCCGTTGGCACACTCGTTTTGGCGGTTTAAGTAGAACAGCTCTCTGAAAAGCAGTAAACTGGGCTCTTCTCCAAGGTACACTTCGCAAAAGACTTGGAAGTTGCAGATGTTGGATACGGAGTTGGGTCCTATATCCTGAGGCCGTAAGTCAAAGAAGTTGAGCACGTCCCTGAAAAACTTTGAGCCGGGCGGTGTGAAGCCCCGGCTCATATGATCCGCGAAGATCACTACTTCCCCGTCCCTCGGCTGTGGTCTTTCTTCTGACGGGTCAGGGGCACGGTAGGACATCACTTCCTTCTTGGGCAGATATCCGGACTTAACAAAATTGGCTAGGGTCTCGTCGGTGACGTTGGACCTCATCCAGTTGCACGTGATGGGAGCCTTGGGAGGCATGGTGAAGGTTGGTGGTCTATGATAAAGAGAAAAGTGTCCGGGTTAATTATAAGCCGGAGATCTATCGTTCAAACTAAGATGGCGGCTTATGAAGGGGACTAATGGTGTATATTCAGATACGGTGGATTATTTAAGCCGCAGGGAGATTCGGAGTAAATTGGTTATTTACGGCTTTACCACAGTTAAGCCGGAGGATTCTACAGAGCATGGTTCTCTTTAAACCGGAAAGTTCTACGGCGCGTGTTTTTCTTTAAGCCGGAAATGTAAGCCGCCAGGATTCAATAGTTGCAGTTTTTACTAAGTGTGGTAAAACAGGTTTCGCATACTACCGTAACTTTTTTGGATCAAAATGGTTGGAGCAAAGAAAATTTTCTAGACCTAAAATGCGGACGCAGGGGAGTTCTTGAGCTCGAACGAAGCATCTATACAGTGGAAGGAGATCTACTGGTACTTGAAATGAGGCTTAAACAACTACCGCAATAACTTTATGCAAGATTAAAGATCAACCAAGTACAGTGGCTACGAGAACTACTGAGGGTTGTGGCAATGGCGATGAACGCGAAGAACTCAGGCGAACCCTACGGTAGATCTATCTGACAGGGCAAAGGAGACTCACCGGAGTTGGAGAAGAGCGGAAGTCGCCGCCGTTATCTGGTCCGAATCAGGGTGATGCAGCGGCCGGGTTGATGAAGACCAGGGGCGCGACGGCGGCGGCAGTGGCAGAGCTCGGGCAGAGGAGCGACGGCGTGAGGAGGAAGAAGAGAGCGTGAGAAGAACCTGTTGGGCCGGCCTATTTATAAGGCAAGGTCATAAGTGGGCGCGAGATTCAAGGAGACCACGGCGTGGTTATCTCCCCCCCCCCACGACGCCTCGATTTTCGGAATGGCAGTAAAAGCAAAGATCCGTTGCGGATCTGGCGGAGTAAAAAACGGACTTAATGGAGGATGACGTCATGGCGGATTATCCGGAGTCCAGAAGATGACGTCACTCCGGGTTATGGCCTTCTCATAAATGGTAAGTCGGAGGTTTTTTCTGTCAGAAGAGTTGAAGATTGACATGAGCCGGCTCAAATCAATCTGGGGCCTAATGTTGAGGATATAGACCTTAGAGTCACCCGCCAGGAGGGGCCGGGTTACTCACGTGGTGAATGCCAGAAGCCGGAGCCAAGCTTGAAGACAACGGGCCAGAGATGGGCTGAGACCCGGATATGGCTTAAGGCCCGTAGTTACAATCATCATTATAGTAGAACTTGTAGTGTAAGGCAAGTATTGTTTAGAGTCCGAGCCGGACACTCTTATTAGCCGGCCGGGACTCTAAGGGCTGCCGGGGCGTCAGCCTCCCTATATAAAGGGATGACCCGGTAGCGGTTTAGGGACGAGAACAATCTGATCGAGAGCCGGGCATAGCTGTTAGCTCCCTGGCGATCATAACCCTAATCAATATCACCTCAACTGGACGTAGGCTTTTACCTTCACCATAAGGGGCCGAACCGGTATAAACCCTCGTGTTCCTTGTCTCACATAACCCCTTCAAGCTTCCTAGTTGCGATGGCTCCACGACTAAGTCCTAGCTCGAGGACATCTGCCGTGACAATTCCACGACAAAGCCGTTAAGCCTGGTGCACTAAACCATCAAGTAGTCATCATATTGAGCTAGCCAAACGTTCATAACGTCTGCATCTGCTCCTGCAATAGGTCTGTCACCTAGCGGTGCATCAAGGACATAATTTTTCTGTGCAGCAATGAGGATAATCCTCAGATCACGGATCCAATCCGCATCTTTGCTACTAACATCTTTCAACATAATTTTTCTCTAGGAACAAAAAATAAACACAGGGAAGCAACAACGCGAGCTATTGATCTACAACATAATTTGCAAAATACTATCAGGACTAAGTTCATGATAAATTTAAGTTCAATTAATCATATTACTTAAGAACTCCCACTTAGATAGACATCTCTCTAATCATCTAAGTGATTACGTGACCCAAAGCAACTAAACCATGTCCGATTAACACGTGAGATGGAGTAGTTTCAATGGTGAACATCACTATGTTGATCATATCTACTATATGATTCACGCTCGACCTTTCGGTCTCTGTGTTCCGAGGCCATATCTGTATATGCTAGGCTCGTCAAGTTTAACCTGAGTATTCCGCGTGTGCAATTGTTTTGCACCCGTTGTATTTGAACGTAGAGCCTATCACACCCGATTAACACGTGGTGTCTCAGCATGAAGAACTTTTGCAACGGTGCATACTCAGGGAGAACACTTTTATCTTGAAATTTTAGTGAGAGATCATCTTATAATGCTACCGTCAATCAAAGCAAGATAAGATGCATAAAGGATTGACATCACATGCAATGAATATAAGTGATATGATATGGCCATCATCATCTTGTGCTTGTGATCTCCATCTCCGAAGCACCGTGCTTGTGATCTCCATCTCCGAAGCACCGTCATGATCACCATCGTCACCGGCGCGACACCTTGATCTCCATCGTAGCATCGTTGTCGTCTCGCCAACTTATTGCTTTTACGACTACCGCTACCGCTTAGTGATAAATTAAAACTATTACATGGCGATTGCATCTCATACAATAAAGCGACAACCATATGGCTCCTGCCAGTTGCCGATAACTCGGTTACAAAACATGATCATCTCATAAAACACATTATATCACATCATGTCTTGACCATATCACATCACAACATGCCCTGCAAAAACAAGTTAGACGTCCTCTACTTTGTTGTTGCAAGTTTTACGTGGCTGCTACGGGCTTAGCAAGAACCGTTCTTACCTACGCATCAAAACCACAACGATAGTTTGTCAAGTTGGTGCTGTTTTAACCTTCGCAAGGACCAGGCGTAGCCTCACTCGGTTCAACTAAAGTGAGAGAGACAGACACCCGCCAGTCACCTTTAAGCAACGAGTGCTCCGAACGGTGAAACCAGTCTCGCGTAAGCGTACGCGTAATGTCGGTCCGGGCCGCTTCATCTCACAATACCGCTGAACCAAAGTATGACATGCTGGTAAGCAGTATGACTTATATCGCCCACAACTCACTTGTGTTCTACTCGTGCATAGCATCAATGCATAAAACCAGGCTCGGATGCCACTGTTGGGGAACGTAGTAATTTCAAAATTTTCCTACGCACACGCAAGATCATGGTGATGCATAGCAACGAGAGGGGAGAGTGTTGTCCACGTACCCTCGTAGACCGACAGCGGAAGCGTTATCACAACGCGGTTGATGTAGTCGTACGTCTTCACGATCCGACCGATCAAGTACCGAACGTACGGCACCTCCGAGTTCTACACACGTTCAGCTCGATGACTTCCCTCGAACTCCGATCCAGCTGAGTGTTGAGGGAGAGTTTCGTCAGCACGACGGCGTGGTGACGATGATGATGTTCCACCGAAGCAGGGCTTCGCCTAAGCTCCGCAACGGTATTATCAAGGTGTAATATGGTGGAGGGGGGCACCGCACACGGCTAAGAGATCTCAAGGATCAATTGTTGTGTCTCTGGGGTGCCCCCTTGCCCCCGTATATAAAGGAGCAAGGGAGGAGGAGGCCGGCCCTATGAGGGGGCGCACCAAGTGTGGAGTCCTACTAGGACTCCCTAGTCCTAGTAGGATTCCACCTCCCATATGGAATAGCAAAAGAGGAAGGGAAAAAGAGAAGGAAGGAAGGGGGCGCCCCCCTTCCCTAGTCCAATTCGGACCAGACCAAGGGGAGGGGTGCGGCCACCCTTGAGGCCCATTTTCTTCTTTCCCGTATGGCCCAATAAGGCCCAATACGTATTCCCGTAACTCTCCGGTACTCCGAAAAATACCCGAATCACTCGGAACCTTTTCGAAGTCCGAATATAGTCGTCCAATATATCGATCTTTACGTCTCGACCATTTCGAGACTCCTCGTCATGTCCCCGATCTCATCCGGGACTCCAAACTTCTTCGGTACATCAACATACATAAACTCATAATAAAACTGTCATCGTAACTTTAAGCGTGCGGACCCTACGGGTTCGAGAACTATGTAGACATGACCGAGACACGTCTCCGGTCAATAACCAATAGCGGGACCTGGATGCCCATATTGGCTTCCACATATTCTACGAAGATCTTTATCGGTCAGACCGCATAACAACATACGTTGTTCCCTTTGTCACCGGTATGTTACTTGCCCGAGATTTGATCGTCGGTATCTCGATACCTAGTTCAATCTTGTTACCGGCAAGTCTTTTTACTCGTTCCGTAACACATCATCCCGCAACTAACTCATTAGTCACAATGCTTGCAAGGCTTATAGTGATCTGCATTACCGAGTGGGCCCAGAGATACCTCTCTGACAATCGGAGTGACAAATCCTAATCTCGAAATACGCCAACCCAACAAGTACCTTTGGTGACACCTGTAGAGCACCTTTATAATCACCCATTTACGTTGTGACGTTTGGTAGCACACAAAGTGTTCCTCCGGTAAACGGGAGTTGCATAATCTCATAGTCATAGGAACATGTATAAGTCATGAAGAAAGCAATAGCAACATACTAAACGATCGAGTGCTAAGCTAACGGAATGGGTCAAGTCAATCACGTCATTCTCCTAATGAGGTGATCTCGTTAATCAAATGACAACTTATGTCTATGGCTAGGAAACATAACCATCTTTGATTCACGAGCTAGTCAAGTAGAGGCATACTAGTGACACTTTGTTTGTCTACGTATTCACACATGTATTATGTTTCCGGTTAATACAATTCTAGCATGAATAATAAACATTTATCATGATATAAGGAAATAAATAATAACTTTATTATTGCCTCTAGGGCATATTTCCTTCAATGACATGGCAACAACGACGAATAACTGGCAGACACCTGGCACATCGGATCTGGGTCGTTACAACACTCCTCCACTAACAAGAGATCTCGTCCCGAGATCTTAGGACCGAGACGGAAGAGAAAGGGATGAGGTGAAGCAAGAACGCAAGAGAAGAAGCAAAGAATCAAGAGCACTCGAGAAGAAGTGAGGAACGATGAAAATGACGAGAATCGAAAGCTCACGGAATCAGATAGACTATGCAACCACTCCGGTTAACACGAGATAAGAAACGAATAGACTGAAAAGATTTAGGCAGTACTCCGGCTGAAACATGGAGGAATAGAACACGAGCTTGAGATGATGGAATGGTACTTGATGAAGACACGACACAAAACCTCCGGAAAGAATTGAAAGAGTCGAATGAAAAGAACGGAGAAGAAAATGACAACTTGTGCCACGAATGAAATTGAAAGCATCTTTAGAAGGAAGGTTTAAACGGATTTGTTGAGAAAATCAACCACGAAAAGAATAAGCTTGTTGTGGTCTTATAGGTAACCTCTTAAGATCATAAGGTGATAACCGGCCACCAATGGAAATGATTGGATAGCTGAGAAGAACGAAGAAATGCAAAGCTCCACTTCAACAGAATACGGAGATTTAATTGCACCTCGCGAAGCAAGAAGAAGACTACTTGAGCTTCGCCTACAAGAATCTTGATGAACACTTTGCCTGTCATTCTTCCGGAGTGTCTCAACAATTTTTGGTGGTGTTTCTCGTCGTCATTTGAAGACTGAAGAAGAGTTTCTCTTAAATCTTGCCCGTTCTCTCGAAGTTTCGTGGTTCTAGCTTCATGTTATCCTCTCAAGTTGTTTCCAGTCGTGCAATTCTTTTCATCCATCCGGAGTATTTCAGGAGCCGCTTTCCCTCTCGGTCATCCGGAGGTCATCTTTTCGGAATATTTCTTCGTTCTAAGTTTTCAGCTTCGTTCTCTCAATTATTCTATATCCGTGCCCCTTCGGTCGTCTCAATATTCTTCCGGTGCTTCGTTCAAGTATGCTCCAATCAGCTCGCGATCTCTTCTTTCAATTGCATCTTCATTCCCTCGAGTATATTCTTGCTTTTCCTATTTTTCCCGGTGAGTCATTCTCCTCGTCATTCAATTTTGAATTCTAACGGTGGTTCGTTCAAGATTCTTTTTCTTTGATTATCATATTAATTCATTTGTTCTTCACAATCCTACCGGTGGTTCATGAAGACTTTCTCAAGTTTTGTGCTATATTCTCCTCAATCCTTTTCAAGGAGAATAAGTTGCATGCCAAATTCGCTTGTCATCAATTAAATTTGACGAAGGATAAGCATGCAATAAATCTTATTCTTATTTCCACAAAGTGATTAATCCCTTTCTTCGGAGTTTGTTCTTGAGGAATAAATTCTAGTTCCAAGTGTTTTTCATCTTTTCTTATCCGGTGTTCTAAATTCCTCGGCCATTTCGTCGGAACCTCCATCTAAATCACCGCAAGGCTCATCTTATTCTTTCTTCCTTCATTTTATCTCATCATCTTTTTGTCACCGGAGATCTTCATGGTGGTTCTTCATGATTTAATTCATTCTTCTAGAGTTCATCAAGATTCTTATCAAAGGAGCTCAAGTATCTTTCCTTCTTTCGTCTCGAAGTGCAAATAATTCTCTGTTTTCTTTTGAAGTGGAGTTTTGCATTTATTCGTTCTTCTCAGCTATCCAATCATTTCCGTTTGTGGCCGGTTATCACCTTATGATTGCGAGATGTTACCTATAAGAGCACAACAAGCTTATTCTTTTCGTGGTTGATTTTCTCAACAACTCCGTTTAAACCTTCCTTCTAAAGGTTGTTTTCAATTTCATTCGTAGCACAAGTTGTCATTTTCTTCTCCATTCTTTTCATTCAACTCATTCAATTCTTTCTGGAGGTTTTGTGTCGTGTCTTCATCAAGTATCATTCCATCTTCTCAAGTTCATGTTCTATTCTTTCCTTGTTCAGCCAGAGTGCTGCCTAAATCCTTTCAGCCTTATTCGTTTCTTATCTCATTCCAACCGGAGTGGTTTCATAGTCTATCCGATTTCGTGAGCCTTCGATTCTCGTCATCCTCGTCGTTCTGCTCTTCTTCTCGAGTGCTCTCGATTCTTTGCTCCTTCTCTTGCGTTCTTGTTTCACCTCATCCCTTTTTCTTTCCGTCTCGGTCCTAAGATCTCGGAACGAGATCTCTTGTTAGTGGAGGAGAGTTGTAACGCCCCGGATTCGATGCGCCAGGTGTCACCCAGTTGTTCCCCGCCGTTGCCTTGTCATCTGGTTGCGTGTTGCATTTTGCCATGTCATCATCTGCATTTCATCTGCATGTTTTTCAAAACTTGCATCCGCTCGGGTCCTCCCGGTTCTCTCCGTTCATACCACCAGCAAGAAGACATGTTCATGAAGCTAACCATGGCAAGAGAGAAATCATAGCATGCTTGGATCACTAGCAACAACCATGGAAAGATTGAATATCATGTTAACATTCTGCCAGGAACATTTTATAGCAAAAGTAGAGCAAGATTTAGACATGCTAGGTACTCCATAATTGCAAACAAAGGCATGGATGGATAGAGCATAACCATATGTCCAAAACATCCTTACTGAAGTATCTCAAAATAAGCATGGATCTCTCTGTAGAATCAAGTTTACATGGCATCAAAATAACAGCAGACAAAAGACAGCAAAATCCTAAGTCTCTGAAATCAGCAACATTGCATAGCCTAGTTTGCATGCTTGTTCTAGTCAACACATAGATCACAAAAATACATGGAAAGCACCTCTGTAAAGATGGCATGGCATAGTTCAAAACACATGTAGAGCTTATGCTCATAAGATGCACAGAATTAATGTAGCAAAAATGACAAATCTCCAAGTTCTGATAAGTAACAGCAGTAAACATCACATAGCACTCTTCCAATACCATTTCGGGCATCAAGATGAGCTCAAATGAAAATTATGCAATGGTACAAAATGTAGAGTATCTCGTAATGAACATTTTGATATATTACACGCGCGAAACGGAGCTATATGCATAGAGGATGCATTGAACAGGAGCACATATTGTAAAAATCTGGGACTTAGAATAATTCAGGGGGGGGGAAGAAGTCAACCCTACCCCAGATCCAGATCGGGATCTCGCCCGCGGATCGAGGCAGCGGCGCGGCGGCTCGCCGGAGACTGAGGAGAGGGGCGTCGGCGAGGGCTCGGGGCCGTCGGGGAAGGAGACCGGCCGGAGGAGCTCGGCGGGGGACGAGGCGGCGGCGGAGCGCGACGACCGGGGCGGCGCGGTGGTCGTCGGAGCAGGCGGCGGCCGGCGGGCGCGGGGCCGGCGGCGGTCGACGCGGCGCACGGCCGGCGGACGCGGGAGGTGCTCGGGCCGCGGGGGAGACCGGGCGGCGGCGGCTCTGGCTCGGGCCGCGCGGGCCCGCTGCGGGCTCGTGGGCCGGCGGTGCGGGGCGCGGCGAAGTGGGGCGCAGATCGCCACGTGGCAGTACGCGGTTGGCCGGGCGGCGGCGGGCGGACGTGTCCGGCCCGGTCCGGATGCGTCCGGCGGCGGCGGGGAGGAGTTTGACTAGGGTTAGGGTGGATTCATCCGCAAATTTCGGGGGAGAGGGTCTATTTATAGGTAGAGGGAGCTAGGAGACTCCAAATGGAGTGCGGTTTTTGCCCACACGATCGTGATCGAACGACCGAGAGCATGGAGGTCACTTAGATGGGTTATTGGGCTGTTTGGAGGTGTGTTAGGCTGCAACACTCATAAGGCCTTCACGGTTACCCGGTTAACCGTTGGAGTACCAAACGACCTCCAAATGGCACGAAACTTGACAGGTGGTCTACCGGTGGTATACCAAGGTCACTTGGCAAGGCTCGGTCCATTCCGAGAACATTTGACACCCGCACACGAAAGGAGACAAGAGGGGTGCGCCGGTGCACGTGGGAGTGTCGGATTGCAAAATGGACAACGGGGAAAATGCTCGGATGCATGAGACGAACACGTATGCAAATGAGATGCACATGATGACATGATATGAAATGCATGACATGAACAAAACTACAAAACGAAAGACAAAACTCAACCACGGAGGGAAAATCATAGCACATGGCCGAAAATGGCAAGAGTTGGAGTTACAAATATGGAAAGTCGCATCCGGGGCGTTACAGCCACTGCGCTCCTAACCTAGCCGCAGCCTCCGCTTTTCTTTGGCCGCCGCCGCCGCTACCCACGTAGCCGCCGTAGCCGCCCATCCACCTCCTTCGTCTTCGTCCAGCACCAGCCCGTCACCAGTGTCGCCGTCATCTACCCCGACCACTTCGTCTACTCCGACAACCGCGGGCGACATCGGCCTCGCGCCGATTGGCGCCGCAACCTTCGTCGAGTTCTTCTCTGCTGGTCCGTCCGACTTCTTCGACATGGCGTACAGCTCGTGCAAGACCCTCATCTACGCATGCTCGGTACTGGCAACACCGATGCGTGCCTTCGTCCACGACGTGTCCCCGGGCTTGGCAAGCCTGGTGCGGCGCTTCGTCAACTTCTTCTTCATCCGTGTACGCATGCCCGGTGTTGGCAACACCGGTGCGTGCCTTTGTCCACGATGTATCCCCGGGCTTGGCAAACCCGCCGTGACGCGTCGTCAATAACATCTTTTTCCTGGCGCACCACTACATCGACATCACTGCACCCATGCTAACTCGGCGCCTCCTTGCGCCCGCGGCTCCATGGCGACATCCTCGACACCGGCTCCCCGACTCGACATCGACCACGCCATTCTTCGCACGGCTACCTCGACCACGGCTCTGATACCATGTTAGAAGGGAGAGTGGGATTTGCGGAATAGTTTGATGTATTGCTTGAGCCTTGTGGGCATATATATAGGAGTACAATGAATTACTTGGAGTACAAGACAAGTCAGAACAAATCCTAGTCTATCTCGTCTTTCCTAATAATCAATATACTCAACATCCTCCAGCGGTCACAACGGTAGCAATGCAGACGGTGAGACTAGAGAAGAATCCAAAGGCAAGCTGACGGACACCCCCCACAGTCATAATGGTCGATGCATCGAGGAAGTCGTGGCTGGAGTGGAACCCGACGAGGTTGCTCAAGCAAGGCGGTAACCCTTTGTGCCGTTTGTCGATCTAGCCGAGAGCGGATGGTGGTGTAGCCGTGGTCGAGGTAGCCGTGCGAAGAATGTCATAGTCGATGTCGAGTTGGGCAGCCGGTGTCGAGAATGTCGCCGTGGAGCCGCGGGCGCAAGGAGGCGCAGAGTTAACATGGTATCAGTTTCCGGGTTGTAAACCCTAGCCGTTTCCGCACCCGCGCGCCGCCCCTGGGGTGGTCGGCCTCCATGACCGTCGCTGGGGGCCGCGCCGCCCGTACCTAGGGTTCGTCCGCCGGTTGGTTGACCGGCTGCCCTAGAGAGTCTTTTTCCCACCCTTGCTCCGGGTTTTTTCGCTTTCTCGCCGGTCGTTTTGATCAGCGTTTTTCTTTTTGGTTTTCCGATCTATGCTTGATCGGTTTGCGTCGCCCGCCGCGCCGTTGACACCCCGCGCCTCTACTCCGACACCGGCGCGACCGGCCGGCTACTTCACCGACCCGGCGGCGTCGCGCGACAGACAGCCCTCAAGGCCGTCATCTGCGCGCCGGCCCGCCGCCCATCGCCCTGCACCGGCCGTCACCGCCCTGCTCCGACCGGGACACCTGCATCGCCTACACCCGGCAGCCTCGCGCCATGCGGCGGCCAATCATAGCCGCTGCTCGCTCGTCGGCCCGCCAATCGATCCACGCCAGCCGCCCCCGCCGAGTCTGCACGGCGGCCCGGCGGTCTACCTCGCCGGCTTCGTCCTCGGCTGCATCAGGACAGCTGTGTCACGCTCGTCGGATGCCTCAACTCGGGCGCCGCTGCTTCGTTGGTCGCTTGGGCCTCGCTGCGTTGCCCCGTCGGGCTGCAGCGCCACCGTCCCGTGGTTCTCCTCGCAGCTGCAATGACTCGCGCGTCGCCGCTGCGTCGCCCCTACGGGCCGTAGTGCCGTGATACGCGGTCCTAGCCGCCGCCCCCAGGCCGTCCCCGCGGTTGCACAGACCCGCGCTCCGCCGCTGCACCGCCCCTTCGGGCCCTAGCGCCGCGGCCCGCAGTCGCCGCCGCCACCCCGAAGCCTTCCTGCCGTCGCCCCGACTTGCCCGCCGCCACTGCGTTGCCACTTGGGGCCGTAGTGCCGCGGCCCGCGGTCCACCTCGCCGTCCCCGCGCGTCAACTTCCTGTAGTATGCGTCGCGCCGTCTCCCTTGGCGCGGGAATGCCAGCGTCCGCGCCGGTGTTGGTCGCGCTGTCATGGTTCTTCACCTACTTCGAGCATCGCCGCCGCGCTCCTAACCTAGCCGCCGCCGCCGTCAGGTGGTCCTTTTGGAAAAAAAAATCTTTTTTCAGACCAAAATGTTTCCTTCCACAATTAATTTGTACTAACTGAACAATTAGACACCATCTACACTGGATGGTCTTAAGAATATTGAATAAACTCAGAAAATACAATTCATTGTACTAACCCAATGGCAATGCTAAAATGATCAAAAGAAAATGTTGCATATAGGAAAACAGATTATTTGAAAGTATATATAATTAATGAAATTATAGAAATATTCAATAATAGTGATGTATGGTTGCCAATAAATGAGGACCACCGGTAGGCACATGTATAAGTCTTCGGTCAATATAGCTCTTGGATTCGTTGATCTTATCTCCATTTGCTTCCATCCTCTCTCCAGCAACCACACAACTCCATAGCAGCCTTGTCTAGCGAGAGACCTACACAGGGGCGGCGAAGGAACGAGCAGCAGCACGCTGCTCTTTCACCAATCTGGACAAGATCAAATCTGGACGTTGTTGAGGTGAATTCTCTTCTCAATCCTTGGCCTTGTTTTGCTCTTCTTCAATTGTTCATGTTCTTTTTTTTAGCTGCACAGTAGGCAAAACCCCACTGGAATTTTTGTGTATGTATCAAAAAGTATGTACAAGAGGGCTATACACGAGTTATGCAAGCTAAGCTATTGTGGAACTATAAAATAGGAGGATTACGAGGTTGTTCATGTTCTCTCAGTGCTTAATCTCTCTTCTTTCCTGCTGCAGATTCTTATTCCTCCAACCCGCAAGATCATGACAGAGTCGCTGCTTCTCCCTCTAGTGCGCGGCGTCGCCAGCAAGGCTGCAGACGCACTTATTGAGACCGTGACCCGCATGTGTGGCCTCGACGACGACCGCCGAACGCTGGAGCGCCATCTACTAGCCGTTGAGTGCAAGTTGGCGAATGCCGAGGAGAGGAGTGAGACAAACGGGTATGTCAAGAGCTGGATGAAGGAGCTCAAGTCTATCGCCTACGAGGCCGACGACGTGCTTGACGACATACCATATGAGGCGCTGCGCCGCCAGTCTAAGATTGGCAACTCCACTACCCGCAAGGTACTTGGCTACATCAGACGCCACAGCCCGTTGCTCTTTCGTTTTGAAATGAGCAGGAAACTCAAGAACGTCCTCAAGAAGATCAATAAGTTGGTTAAGGAGATGAACACATTTGACTTGGAGAGTTCTGTCCGTAAGGAGCGGCAACATCCTTGGAGGCAAACACACTCAAAACTGGATGACACTAAGGAAATCTTTGGAAGAGATGATGATAAGAAGGTGGTGGTGAAGTTGCTGCTGAACCAGCAAGATCAGCGGAATGTGCAGGTGCTCCCCATCTTTGGGATGGGAGGTCTTGGCAAGACAACTCTTGCTAAGATGGTGTATAATGACCAACAGATCCAGAAACATTTCCATTTAAAGATGTGGCACTGCGTGTCTGACAACTTTAATGTCATTGCTCTTTTGAAATCCATCATTGAGTTGGCCGGGAATAAAAGATGTGACATGCCTGACACCATTGAGCTGTTGCGAAAGCAACTTGAGGAAGTCATTGGCCAAAACAGGTTTATGCTCATGCTTGATGATGTGTGGAATGAGAACGAGAGGATGTGGGAGGATGATCTGAAGCCTCTTTTGTGTTCTGTTGGTGGACCAGGAAGCATAATAGTAGTCACAACTCGAAGACATAAAGTGGCCTCTATAATGCAGACCCTTCGACCCCTCAAGCTAGAATGTCTGAGTGTACAAGATTCATGGGAGTTGTTTGCACATAAAGCATTTAGCAATGGTGTAGAGGAGCAAGCAGAGTTAGTCAGCATCGGAAGGCGTATTGTCAATAAATGCGGGGGGGGTTGCTTCTTGCTCTCAAGACAATAAGTGGATTGCTGAGTTCAAAGGAAAAAGTACAAGAATGGAAGGCCATCGTAGAAAGTAACATTGGGGATAATGATGGAGGCAAATATGAGGTCATGCCCATACTGAAGTTAAGCTACAAAGACCTGTCATCTGAAATGAAGCAATGTTTTGCATTTTGTGCAGTTTTCCCCAAGGATTATGAGATGGAGAAGGATAGGTTGATTCAACTATGGATGGCAAATGGCTTTATTCAAGAAGAGGGAACAACAGATTTAATACAAAAAGGAGAATTCATTTTTAATGAGTTGGTTTGGAGGTCGTTCCTCCAAGATAAGAAAGTGGTGGTAAAATCTGTGGTCTTCCGTGGGAATGCAAAATATGGGACAACTGTATGTAAAATGCATGACTTAATGCATGATCTAGCAAAAGATGACACAGATGAATGTGCAAGTATAGAAGAATTGTCTCAGCAGAAAGCATTGTTAAAAGGTGTTTGTCACTTGCATGTGACAAAGGCTGAATTGGAACGAATCAATGGGTTATGCAAAGGTAGAACATACCTCCGCACTTTGTTAGCTCCTTCAGAATCATTCAAGGATGATTATTATATTTTTAGCGGATGATACAAGGATGTTACAGAGTTGTGGCAGGTATTGGCACCACTAAGAGCATTGCATTTCTCCCCTTCTTCAATTGTCATTTGCAAGGCCATAAATGCAAAACATTTACGATATCTTGACCTCTCTGGGTCTGACATTGTGAGATTGCCAGATTCAATATGTGTGTTGTATAACCTTCAAACACTAAGGCTCATAGATTGCAAGGAGTTGCAACAGTTACCAGAAGACATGTCAAGATTGAGAAAGCTCATCTATCTTTATCTTTCTGGTTGTGATAGTCTCAAAAGTATGTCTCCAAACATTGGTCTACTAAATAACCTTCACATATTAACAACATTTGTTGTGGGTACTGGAGATGGCCTTGGGATAGAACAGCTCAAAGTTTTGCTATACATTAGCAATAGATTGGAACTGTTGAATTTGAGCAACATAAAGAGTGGGGAGAATGCAAAAGAATCCAATCTCTGTCAAAAGGAAAATCTAAGTGAGTTGTTGTTCTCTTGGGACCAAGAAATAGATGATGAGCCTAAAGATGTGGAAGGAGTGCTTCAGGGATTAGAGCCTCACAGTAATATCCAAAAGTTGGAGATACGTGGATATGGTGGCCTAGAAATATCACAGTGGATGAGAAAGCCTCATATGTTTAACTGCTTGAGAGAACTCAAAATTCTGGACTGCTCAAAATGCAAGAGTATACCTGTAGTGTGGCTATCGGTATCTCTAGAGATTTTGCTCTTGGAGAAGATGGATAGCCTAACAACATTACTATGTAATAATCTTGATGTGGAATCTGGATTCATTACCCCTCTGCAAATTTTCCCAAGGTTGAAGAGGATGTTGTTGATTGAGCTACCAAGACTGCAGATATTGTCTGAACATACTGTGGGGATGCCTAGTGATAGCTTGGTAACATTCCCAATGCTTGAAGAGCTAAAAATCGAAAATTTCCCTGAGCTTGCAAGTATTTCAGCGACCCGCACTGTCAGCTTTCTAGGATTAAATGGAGCTCGAGGACCTCTTGAAAAACTTAAGTGTTTGACTCTGAAAGGCCCCAACAGGTTGGTTACAAGCTTCAGATTGTCCATATCACAGCTTATGCTTTGGAAATGCTTTTGAAAGCTGAATAAAACTGTTTCTTATTAATGATTTGGTGCAGCATACAAGAGTATATAAGAGGGTACAAACCGACTTGGGGTAGGGGTACAAAACTGACTTGGACTAGAAGTCGTATACCATAATGACTACTCTAACATCCCCCCGCAGTATCAACGGCAGGCTCGACGACGTTGAGACTGAAACAGATATCTTGAAACGGCTTAGTAGGCAGTTCCTTGGTGAAAATGTCAGCAAACTGAGCCGTAGAGGGAACATGAAGCACCCGAACCTGACCAAGAGCAACCTTTTCATGAACAAAATGAATATCAATCTCAATATGCTTTGTGCGTCGGTGTTGAACTGGATTGCTGGTCATGTAGACCGCTGATATGTTGTCATAGTAGACAATAGTGGCCTGCTCAATAGGCCTGTGTAGCTCGGAGAGTAACTGCCGAATCCAGATTGCATCTGCAACGGCATGTGCCACAACGCGATACTCAGCCTCGGCCGACGAACGTGAGACTGTAACCTGTCTTCGAAGACCAAGAAATCAAATTGTTACCAAGAAAAACACAAAAGCCGGAAGTGGACCTTCGAGTGTCAGGACAACCAGCCCAGTCTGCATCAGAGTATGCGGTAAGCGAGTTTGGAGAAGAATTATTGAGGTGGAGACCATGATTGAGAGTTCCCTTTAAATACCGAAGAATGCGTTTAACATGATTATAGTGAGGAACCCGGGGATATGCATATAGAGACATGCTTGTTGAACAGCAAAAGAGATTTCGGGACGAGTAATGGTGAGATATTGGAGAGCACCTGTTAGGCTACGATAGAGAGTAGGATCGGAAAAGGGTTCACCGGTAGCCGAAAGTTTAAAACTGTATCGACAGGAGTGCGAGATGATTGACAGTCAAGCATACCAGCACGATTAAGAAGATCAAGAATATACTGGCGTTGGGAAAGAAAAAGGCTGGAGGAATCTCGAACAACAGCAATGCCTAAGAAATGATGAAGGAGTCCTAGGTCAGTCATAGAAAATTCAGATCTAAGAAGAGAGACAATATGATCTAAGAACTTTTGAGAGGAGGCGGTAAGAATGATATCATCTACATAGAGAAGTAAATAGGCAGTGTCAGAAGTTTGATGATACACAAAAAGAGAGGTGTCGGAGAGAGATGGAGTGAAGCCTATTGTTTGAATGAAGGAGGAGAAGCGTTGAAACCAAGCTCGTGGGGCCTGTTTAAGACCGTAGAGAGATTTCTGAAGAAGACATACATGAGTTGGAAAGGATGGATTTTCAAAACCCAGAGGTTGCTGGCAGTAGACAGTTTCTTGAAGGGAACCATGGAGGAAAGCATTTTTAACATCAAGTTGGTGAATGGGCCATGAAGAGGAGACAGCAACACTAAGAACGGTGCGAATGGTGCTAGGTTTAACAACAGGAGAGAAGGTTTCTTCGTAATCAATTCCTTGTTGCTGAGAAAAGCCACGACAAACCCACCTGGCTTCATATCGTGAGAGGCTCCCATCGGAGTGGAACTTTTGGCGAAAAATCCATTTGCCAGAAACAATATTTGTATTCGGAGGACGAGGAACAAGTTGCCAGGTGTTGTTTTGAAGTAAAGCATTATATTCTTCTTGCATGGCAGTGGCCCAATTGGGATCAAGTAGAGCAGTTTTGTAATTCTTTGGAAGAGAAGTGAGAGATACGGAGGTATGAAGGTTTAGGCGGTCTTGGGGTTGATGAAATCCTGATTTGGCCCTAGTACGCATGCGATGATCATTAATCGGGGCTGCTGTAGGAATAGCACGAGGGGGTAAGGTGGGTACTGGTGAGTCCAGCGCAGCGGAAGAGTCGGACGAAGGAGTAGGGCTGGGTAGTGGAGTGGGAGCAGGGCTGGGTGGTGGAGTGGGAGTAGGGGCCGGGGGTGTTGGGGAGGGAGCAGGGGTCGGGGGTGTTGGGGAAGTGTCGGGTGGGGTGAGTGTATGGTTGGGATTGGCTATGGTGGGTGTTAATGGTGGTGGTGATAAGTTGTGTTCGGCAGGTAGGGGAGTATATAGTTGGAAAGGACGGGGAGAGGGGGTGTTTGCGGAGCTAGGGGTGTTGGATGGTGTAGTGCGTTGTGAGAAAGGAAAAATGTGCTCAGCAAACGTGACATGACGAGAGACATGAACGTGTCCGGTGTGAAGGTCGAGACAGCGATAGCCTTTGTGCTCGTCAGAGAAGCCGAGAAAAGCACATGGGATAGAGCGTGGTGACAATTTATTTGCAGAAGTGGCGTAGGCATTGGGAAAACAGAGACAGCCGAAAACACGAACCGCGGAGTAGTCGGGGTGGGAAAGAAAGAGGGAATAATAGGGAGTAGTGTTGGGTTTAGTTTTGGAAGGTCGAATATTTAGAAGGAAGGTGGCCATGTGTAGGGCTTCAGCCCAAAACATGGGAGGCATAGATGATTGAATGAGGAGAGTGCGAACTATATCATTGAGGGTGCGAAGAGAGCGTTCTGCTTTACCATTTTGAGGGGAGGTGTAGGGACATGAGAACCTAAGCAAGATGCCATGTTGTAAGAAGAAAGTACGATTTTTAATGTTATCAAACTCGCGACCATTGTCACATTGGATAAAGCGAATTGGGAGGAAGAAGTGAACGGACACATAGCGTTGAAAATTAAGGAAAAGAGAATGGACCTCGGATTTGTTGCGTAGAGGAAAAGTCCAGACAAAGTGGGTGAAATCATTTAGGATAACATGGTAGTATTTAAAACCCGAAACACTTGCAATGGGAGAGGTCCATAAATCACAATGTATTAATTCAAAGGGATAAGTGCTACAAGAACTAGAGGAACTAAAGGGAAGACGCACATGTTTGCCTAATTGACAAGACTCGCAAAACACAGAATTCTGAGAGTCCCTATTACATGGTATGGTAAATTCACTAAGCATCGAAGCTAAGACGGCGGGGTTGGGATGGCCCAAGCGACGATGCCAGAGATCGACGGAGGCCAGCATGGATGTTGGAGGGGTGGCGGCAGGAACTCCATTAAGAGAATAAAGATCACCGGAGCTATTGAAGCGAGCGATCTCGGCCTTGGTCAGGTAATCCTTCACAGATAAACCAAAAGGGTCAAATTCAGCCGAAACTAGATTGTCGCAAGTAAATTGGCGAACAGAGATAAGATTTTTAATGAGGGCGGGTGCGACTAGAACATCGCGAAGTAAAAGAGGTTTGGTGGAAGAGGGAAGTTGAGCCTGACCAACACAATATACAGGAATAGATGATCCATCTCCAAGGATAATGGAAGGGAAAGGAGATTTAGTGCAAGAAGATAACCAATTACTAGATGCAGACATATGACTAGAGGCCCCTGAATCAAAGATCAAATCCGTACCTGAGTTTCCTTGTGCAGCAAAGTTATTCATGGCCTGGAGAAAGGCAGCTTGATCCCAGCTCGGCGTCGCAGGTGAGGGTGGCGTCGGAAGCAGTGCCGGCGGATACGATGGTGAAGGCAGTAGGGCCGGCTGGGGAGTGTAGTAGGCATTGGCCGGCTATGGTGGGGGTGGCGTCGGGAGCACGGCCGGCTGAGGTGTGTAGTAGGCGCCGCCGTCGGTGCTGTAATGACCATAAGGAGCATACGTCGGGGCGGCGTGATAGGCATTGGCCGGCTGTCGGGGGTTGAGAACCCCGGGAGCACCAGTAGGTGGCCGAAGGTCGGGTTGCCAGGCACCTGAGTATGCCGGCGAAGCACCGAGGGTGGACGGAGCGGACCAAGGCATGGGCCATGCTTGAACAAGCCCCGTCCAAGGATCATGAGGAAGCCGCCATGCAACCGCAGATGGAGCACTGGTGGGTGGTGCAGGACTCGGTGCTGGTGATGTCGTAGGCGGAACCGAACGAGTCAACGGCGGCCTATAGATAGGGTTTTTGCCGCGGTAGTTCGGACTAGGACGCCAGCCTGGGGGCGGTTGAACAGATGACGATGCGGACGGCCCGGCGGCAGGAGCCGGCCTGGAAGGCGGCGCTGGTGTAGACGGCAGAGGAGGATGAGCCGCAGCATGAAAGACCTTGGGGGGAGAGTCCTTGCAAGCTTGTGTTTCCGCCGCGAGTTGTAGCAAGGAACGAACTTCAGCAAAGGTAGGAGGGGGCCGTATCATCGGTATGAACGAGGCTTGCTTGTCAAAGTCTTCGCTGAGGCCGACGACGACGATATTGATTAGCTGTGAGTCGCTAACTGTATCGCCGAGTTCGCGGAGCTCATCACCAATGGTCTTAACGCGCTGGCAGAACAGGTTCACCGGGGCGTCTCCTTGCACCATATTGCGAAGCTCGGTGTGGAGAGCGTTTTTCCGAGCGTCGGTGTTGCTTTGGAAGAGCTGACGGAGGGAGTGCCAGATGTTGGCAGCGGTGGCGCCGTCGTGATCGAGCATGTTGAAGATTTCGGTGGTGATGCGGGTGTAGAACCACTGGACGATCGCGAGATCGTCTTTCAACCATTGCGGATCGTCGGGGCGGGGAAGACAGTTGGCGGCGACATGCGAGCGCAGGTTGCAGCGGCCGAGGTGGAGATCGAAGAGATGTCTCCAATGGTAGTAGTTGTGGGCGGCGAGATCAAGAACTATGGGGATGTAGGGGCTGATGTCGGAGATTGTGTCAGCAAGAGATATTGATGCGGCGAGGATGGGTGCAGGGTAGTTTTGTGGAGCTATGGTAAGGGCCGAGAGAGAAGCGGCCGCGGCGTTGGCAGCCTTGGCGATGAGTGCGGCCCGGCGCTCGAAGTAGCCGGGCGGCGGCAGCGGCGGTGGCGTTGGCGGAGCCATACCCTAAACCCTGGGACCGGTATCTGATACCATGAAAGCTGGATAAAACTGTTTCTTATTGATGATTTGGTGCGGCATACAATAGTATATAAGAGGGTACAAACCGACTTGGTGTAGGGGTACAAAACTGACTTGGACTAGAAGTCATATACCATAATGACTACTCTAACAGCTTTCAATTCGTGGAAGAGCTGACGATTGATGGATGCAGCGACCTTGTCTGCTGGCCATATGGGCAACTGTGGTTCTTGGATCGCCTGCGCGTCCTGTGTGTCAGATATTGTGACAAACTGGATGGGTGGCCGCATCAAAAGGGGACCCTTCCGCTGTCCCTGGAGAAATTGGATATTTCAAACTGCAAAAGTCTAGCCAAGCTGCCTTCAAACCTTGGGAATCTAGCTAAGCTGAGGAGTCTCAATGTGGGTGGGTGCAGTAGCCTGAAAGCGCTGCCTGATGGGATGGATGGCCTCACTTCTCTTGGGGAATTAAAGATTACTGAGTCAGATATGAAGGAATTCCCGCATGGTCTCCTGGAGCGGTTGCCCGCCCTCGAACGCTTAAGCATACTTTTTTGCCCGGAGTTGGCAAGACGATGCAGAGAAGGTGGGGAGTATTTTCAGTTGGTCTCCTCTGTCCCACATAAGATGATCGACCTTTGGTGAGGCTTCACGAAAATCCAAGCTGCTTGGTAAATCGGCATATGCATGAGTGCCCTGGTAAACAATTAATCTCCCTTCTGTGTAATGTTCTCATATCAAATTCGGTGATAACAGGCGATGAATCGATGTACCTGAAGGCTGCAGCTCGGGTATATTTCATACTGTACATGAGCTTGTTGCTTTAATCTGTATACAACCTAGCAGGTGAGACTCCAGTATATTTCTACCACGTCTAATTTAGTTATGCTCGGCTTAGCTTCATGATAGTTATTATTCCTGGAAAGTTACTGCCATCTTGTTGGCCACAAACGACTGAGTTACAAACATGAGGTTTCCCACTTTTTTGCAATAAACCATCATGCTTCGTTGTAAAGAAATTATTTTTGCCTTTCTCCATGAAATTTATTATGAAATGCTTCTGATTCCAATCTATGTGTACAAAATTGTATTTTTGTGTGTACGTGATCAGTCTGTGCTGCAGCAACAAGTTTCTTTTCAGATAGCTAGATAAACTTAACAGAGCAAATAATTTTTCTTCCGCATAACGGCGATATCATACTGGTGATG
Source organism: Triticum aestivum (assembly GCF_018294505.1). Lineage (NCBI taxonomy): Eukaryota > Viridiplantae > Streptophyta > Magnoliopsida > Poales > Poaceae > Triticum > Triticum aestivum. The sequence goes on from NC_057814.1 coordinate 8,285,252, forward strand.
AAGATTGTTCCAATTCCTACAATGCACATAAGAATGGCAGTAATAATCTGACCTCGTGTCTTCTCCTTCCTTGAGTTGGAGCCTTTGGGAGCCTGGCATGAACAATCTGTTACTACTACCACAGAGTAGACTAGAGCAGATTTATCCATCTATTGTCCACAACTAATCATCACCAAATTAACTCTTCCATGGAACCAAGGATAGCTAGTATTCCAGTGAACACTTGTAATCAGGCAACCAAAGCGTGGTGATGTATGAGTCGGCGAGCATCTTGCCGAGCGGGAGAACCGTTTGCTCCTTCCTCACCACATCCAGCCACTTCCCTGCATCTGCCTCTGCCCTCTGTGCTGACGGAGACGAAAGGAGCAGAGTTGCACGCCGTGCGCAGCAGAGGTTTAATTACACCCCATCCAAGTCTCTTCCTTTTTCAAACATGGATTCCACAACTCTTTTGCATTCCTAGGATCCGCTGATAATATCCCCCAGAGTAAATATCCAATTTTGGTTCCTAGCAGATTGCCGATGCCAACTTGCCAATGATTTCAGGTTTACAAAAGTTGGAATTGGGACAGGCTTTCAAGACCATGACCAAAGGCAGAGGAACACACATGTATGTCTGAACTCTGATGCCACAGTCTGATACTGCAGATCCGTATAGCCCATGAATGGCCTAGTGTGTTTCAGCTAAAAATTCTGACCCCGGCCCAAACTTGGACTTTCCTCTTGCATAGTATGTATGTTACCACCCTTATAATCAAATTGATTGAGGCAAATCAACTGAGCCTCATGTGTGCTCTGTTTTCCTGCATGAATAAATACTGAAGCCGCTTAAACAACACTGCTACTGCTTAATCTGAAGCAACCCATGAAAGTAATGGTTGGGCACATGAGATTCCGCGGATGATAACATGGATTGCTCACGCGATGGTTCGGCCTGCAGCTCCGGATTTCTGAAAGCCTCCACAGACGGCATGAAGGAAGGAAGCAGCTGTAGTGGACGATCTGTAAGACGAAGCTTCGCTACTCTCGTCCGCCCCATCTCGCCGTCAGCGCGCACGCCGGGAGGGTGGGGTGGGGTGAGCGGCGGTGGTTCGTCGGTGGAGCTAGCAAGATGTGGCGACGCGTGGAGGAGAGGTGGGGATCTGGATGGATGGACGCCGTGGGCTGGCCTGGGTCATTACTTGTAGTGTTTACCCATTTTTTCAGGAAAAAAACCACTGTGTGTTCCCATTTTATGGATATGGAGGTTTGGTTTCTGGGTGTATATGCACCCTATATGCAAAAAAAAAGTAATAAAAAAATAAAAAAAATCTGATTTAAAAAAATTAAGTTCACCTTATATTGTACTTGTAAAGAAAATCCATGAAGGAGAAACCCTTGTTGACTTCCGGGCAAAAAGAAAAATTTATGGTCAAATAGGTGTGAATAGTAACTTAGAGTGAAGACGCCCAACGCGCGGCGCGCTAAAATCTGGTTTGCGGCGCGCCCATCGCCAGGTTTAGCGCGGCGCGCAACGCTGGCTCCAGCAGCCGCGCTAAAATGCAGCGCGCGCGAGCAGCCAGCGCGTCACATTTGTTGCATTTTGGACACAAAATAAATTTCACACATCCACAAAACAAAGACATGGCATATAAAATCACAAACATCATTTAACCAAGTTTAAAATAAATAGTTCAATTTATTATTACAAATCAAACAAATAATATCTTTCATGAAATACAACAAATAGTCCAACAATACAACATCAAACGCACAAATCATGATGCTCTTTGGCGGCCATTCCAAGCCCACCACTCCTCCGTGAGATCCTTCTTGAGTTCATTATCCGCTGCCGGATGTCGAATGGCATGATAGGAGGCAACAAAACGGGTCACCCTTTCGGCCCTCCGCCGCACTCGCATGGGATGTCCCAAGAGCTCATAGTGAGAGTAGTCTACATCTTGGCCATGCTTATTCTCAATGATCATGTTGTGCATGATTACACAAGCGTGCATTATGTACCAAAGCATCTTCTGATCCCAAAATCTAGCCGGTCCTCTTACAATAGCAAATTGGGCTTGCAAAATTTCAAAAGCTCTCTCCACATATTTTCTAGCCGCCATCTGAACATTGTGGAAATCAAGATATTTCTTACCTTCCGGTTTTTTCAACGGCTTCACAAATGTTTGCCACTTTGGGTAGATGCCATCCGCAAGATAGTAGCCATGGTTGTATGTACGACCATTAGCTACAAACTGCACCGGTGGCAGTTCACCATTTGCAATCTTACTCATCAGTAGTGACCGGTTGACAACGTTGATGTCATTCAAAGATCCAGGCATTCCAAAAAAAGCATGCCAAATCCAAGTCTCTTGATCGGCCACCGCTTCAAGGATTATAGTGGAACCCTTTTTATGTCCGTGGAATTGGCCATGCCATGCCTTTGGACAATTCTTGTAACTCCAATGCATGCAATCTATTGAGCCAAACATACCTGGGAACCCGCGATCTTTGTTCATCTTCAATAGCCTTGCGACGTCTTCAGCATTGGGAGATCTCAAGTACTCCGGGCCAAACACTTGCACAATTCCGACTGCAAAGCGCTTGACACACATGATGGCTTGGCTCTCACCCATGGCCAAGTGATCATCAACTAGATCAGCGGGGATAACGTATGCCAACATACGCAAAGCGGCTGTCAACTTCTGAAAGGTGCTATGCCCGAGCTCTCCGGCGGCATTCCTCCTCTGCTGAAAAACCCGGTCATGGCTCGCTAGTTTCTCTGCGATGTGCCTGAACAACTCGGTGCTCATCCTAAACCGGTGACGAAAGTACGACTTGGGGTATGTGGGATTCTCCACAAAACAGTGCCTCATCAATCTGTTGTGGGCATCAATCCTATCCCTCCAAATTTTCTGCCGACCCATAACTGAACCACCGTGCTTCGGTTTTTTATTGATGTGCATAGCTAGGATCATTGCAAGATCCTCCTCCTCTTCCATATCAAATTCTTCTTCGGAAGAATCATATGACAAACTCATCTAAAATGTTCAAAACTAGGCTATAAACAACATGCACCAAATTTCATGTAAAAATGTGAAGTTGGAAGCAATACATACCTTGCGGGCCTTTTGGCGAACACCTTGTGGGCACCAAGCGGCAGTGGGCAGCCGGGCGCTGTTCGTCGGAGGACTGCCGCGCGCGATGGGCTGCGCCGACTACAGAGAGACGGAGGAAGCCGCGGCCGAGGGGTGTGACCGGGGAAGCGCCGGAATGGTCGCCGGAAAAATGGGGTGGCGCGGGCGACGGCGGCGGCGCGGCTGGATGGTAGGTGGAGTTGCGCGCGAGCGCTCGAGAGTCCAGCGCGTGGGGGCCGGCGCAGCAAATAAGCGGTGCGCGATGGCGTTTCCGCCTGCGCGCTGAATTACATATGCCGCGCGTGCGGTATTTGCACCTCCGCTGGAGCGCCCGGAACGGTAGCGCGCGTGCTAAAAGCATTACTTTTTCAGCGTGGCACGTATATAGCGTGGCTGTTGGAGATGCTCTTATACTCCCTCCGTTTCTAAATATATGTCTTTCTATAGATTTCATAGGGAGTATATGGCAATATTTTTTTCCCATAAGTCAATGGAAGTTTGTCCTTAGTGAAAATTTATATACTAGTGCAAAAAAAGGTCAGATTTATTAAAAAAAGGTTATATAATTTTTTGCAGATTCTCTTTTCGTACATGGTGTATATACACCCATGAACCAAAATGGCATTTCCATTTGGTTTACGAACTATCCAAAAAAAAGGGTTAGCATTATGTGCCCAAGAAATAAAAGAAACACTTCCAGCCCTTCCATATGTTTACTTTCCTGTCAACATTGATAGCTTTTCATTTTTCAAAAGACAAAAGCAACATTACATACATGAGTACCTGAAGATGGAACAAATGTCTACCCGCCTAGCCCCGTTTTCAATGATGCGTCTAGCATCGCCGGTGGGCGTGTGGAGGTATATCTCTGGCGTATCTGTCTTTGGTGGATTTGCTCGGATTTGGCCGTCCTTCGTCTATGTCTGTGTGTCTTCAAGTTGGATCCTTCTCATCTACGCTACTCTTCATCGGCGGTGGTTGCTGTTCTGATGCGTTGGTCCTATGGGCCTTAACATGACGACTTTCCGACTGTCTGATACAACAAGTTTTGCCCGATGTCAGTGAGGGAGGAGTGATGACAACGACCGCTTTCGGCTCGCTTCAGTGCTTTTAGTCGTCGTCAGGTGGTCTACGAATTTAGATATATTTTTTGTTATTTTTGTATTGATTGTATTGCCATGATTGAATATGAATAGATCGAAAGTTTTCGCAAAAAAAATAAACTAGTTATGCGGATCGAAACTACTGCACACAAACGATGATTCCTTGTACAAGATTCGCATGATGCAACGTCCACTGGTTGCTGCACTTTCAGTCCACCTCACCGATGGTTCGATCTACTACATCGTGCAAAATTCGACCGAGTAATATCGTATGCGTAACACTGCTCTATGCGGATTAGCTTGATAATGCTCTTGGAAAATTGAAGTAAACAATGTGCCAACTATACAATGGGATTGTTTGAACTGCAAAAATGTTCTCTCGGCCACGACAACAAAAACAAATATTCAAAAATTAAGATTCTGATTTAGTGGCAGTTCAAGTGACCTGCAGTTCATTTGTTAGAATATAGCTTGATTGTAATGAAAAACCCACTCTGGTAAAATAGTTTCTTATGAACCACTCCTGGTTCCAATGTATGTATACAACAATGGTCTTAGAAGGCTAAACTTTTCGTACGACACCTGACACAAGCTCAAATGATTTTGCGACTAAAAACATAAGATTTTCTTTGACTTAAGCTTCATGTGCAAGATTTCTTGCCTACACCGTAGGTTGCATCCGAACGATCATTCACTGTAAAAAATCAGAATGTTGTGACTGTATATGATTGCTAAGTTATATAAGAAAAAATGGGATAGAAATATGATGCCATCAATCTATGTAATATGAAATCCATTACCAAAATTTATAATGAACTCTCGGTGAGTAATTTATTTGCATGACAAAAGAGCTTATATTGACGTGGCTTGAGAAGCGAACGTATATGGAAGTTTCATATGTTCAATCCTTTTTTTCATCCCTAGGTTCTGAATTCGAAGTTTAGGAATATGTTTTTTATCACGTCGATGTTGTTGTTACTAAAACTTAGAAAATTGAATTGAATGACATGTTTTTCCTACATAAGGAAATAGTCCAGCATTACCTCTCTAGGAAAACTTTAGTACTTAGCATATCTACACCTTTCTAATTCATGCATCATTATTCATTATATATCTTTTAAATGATAACATAAATATTGGAGTGTGCCTTTGTATGCGTTTTGCACCTTGTGGGGCTCCTACAACTACAAGGACATGTTTTTTTTTCCGGGAAGGACATTGGTTATTGCATGACTAGATAACATGGAATAATTAGACCTGAAAGCACAGATTCCGTGGCCTTTACATTGCCTGAAATCTAAAAAGTGCATATACACTATTTAGACGGAACGAGCGGCCGGCTCCTGTCGGGGAGTCTCAACCGCAAAATTGTTGGTGTTTGTTGCTATCTACCCATTCCACGCATTTCGTCCCTATCCCCTTCGTGTCCGCCGCCGCCACTACACCTCGCGCCGGCCACCTCCGTGGCTCCGCCCCTCTTATGCCGGCGCCTCCGCTCCTCTCCTGCCGGCGCCGCAAGTTGGGGACGTGCGCCGCGCCACTCGGCCAGATCGGGGCGCTGCAGCTCGCGTATATACCGGATCTGGTGTCCGGCGTACCCACCCATGCCGGACCTGCTGAGGTTGGGTGGAGGGCGAAGGGAGCTCTGTACGGAAGAGGGGGAAGGGAGCAGTGGCCGTCGTGATGTCTATGCACGGATGTAGGGGGGCGGTCGGAGGAAGAACGAACACGGAAGAGGGAAAGGAGCTTGTCCTCGATCTGGAGCAAGACGTAGACGGCGGCCGTGGAGACGGAGCAGAGCGGCTAGCAGGTCGGGAGACGGCGGCCGTGGATCAGCAACAGTGGTGTCGTATCCATCTCCTTCCATTTTTTTCTCGAAGCTGGAGCTAGGCTATCGACTGCTACCTCACTGCATGGCACATCCGGCAGTGTATTTTCTGACCTGATGCCGGTTGTGATTTTGACCACGGTGGTCAATTGCTTTCTTGCTAGGGTCAATGTTAGTCACCCTAAACATTGCATGGAGAAAAGAACGGATTAGAGAGATGTGCCATGTCCTTAGCTGAGTCCATGAGCTGATTGTTTCGTGCAGTTTAATGTCGAGCACTTTACTGTTGTATAAGTTTGCATAGCAGATGCTTAATTTTGATTTTCTGGAGCTGGGGTTATTCCACGAGGTCGATGAGCTAGCACATCTCCTTCTGCTTACTAGTACTTGGTTACGTGCAATTCATATTGAGCCCTCATATTAGGAGGATCCTATAACCACACTAGATCATTAATGGCGCACGTTGCTGCGCCCGTACATTTTTATAATAAAATGGTAGGTATATCTAAAAATACATGGCATACGACATAACACTAAGATTATATCTGTTATATTTCAGAATAATGAAACATCAAGGTGATATAAATAGCATGATGTAATAGTTAGTACACCACAGGAGCAATGCAACAGGGTGATCGTTGGCCAGAACATCAAAGGCCTTCGTGGTCTCAATTTTGATCTATTACATGAATTTATGCATAAATCAAGCAATTTTGACAGCAACAAAATTATTCTTTAAGAAAAACAAGTCTGAATTTATTCATGAAGCTGAACAATGTTGAAAGCCTTCTGCCTTATAAAAAAATTATTCTTTAAGAAAAGCAAGCATGCATTTACGCGTGAAACTGAACAATGTTGAAAGCTTGAGATCTAGCTTTTGCACACAAAAATAACTCGGTTAAAAAAACCTTGATGCAAGCAGACGCATCCACAATATCACATCCGTCCACAAAACCGAAAATATACTAATACTTGATGCTTTAATAGTCGTCCTTTTGCAATTTTCTCTTTGTGGACACATGCAGACCCTGTGTATCCCCAAAACACGTTGAAACTTAGAGATCAAGTAAAGAAATGTATGGATGTATAATGGCTATCTATATATATAAAGAGGATAACATGATTTGTTGGGATCAGGGTGAGAGACTAATCTTTCATGTCCAGATAGCTTGTAACAATAAAGTTACCCATATGGTAGGCCATACGGGAATATCAAAAGCCGACATTCGAACTATCTGGACGTATTTGTGGCCAAATGTAGGACTGGATAGTAGCTTCACAAGACTTTAGTAGACAATTCGAAGCTACAATAGCATTAATAAAATCCCCACCTGGATTGAAGTAACATATGGTCTTTTTTTTTCTATGATGAAGAAGCGGTTACAATCAACTGAAACTTTTTTATCCCAACAATTAAACATGTTCACATATATTACCCATATAAGTAGAGGGAAATTAGAGTACAGAAGTGCAGTTTCACATTTTTTTTTAAAGTCTCCAAACCGCGGACATCAGTAGTATATGGAGAGTATACCAATTGGCTGGAGATCTGATCACCCTCAAACATGATAAAGAGGACAGTGCACGGTAGACGCAATGCCCTATTACAGTAGAACGGTAATAACGGTAAGACGGGTTAAGGAATATGGCCTCCTAATAAGTTAGCAACATGCAAAAGTAAAATATACTGAAAGATAAATCAATAAATAATTTCAGACTTTGCAGAATGACAAATACGCCTCTTAATACATATAAACATGTGTGAAATTTAATTAAAAACTGAAAAACAGGTCTTAATAAACCATTATAAAAACTGAATTAATACGCAACATCAACTGTCATTTCAGACGACTGCAAATCAATCTTGCACTTTTGGGAGGATGTCATATGCATTGCAAAGGGAGGATGTCATATGCATTGCAAATTCTGATGGTTGTTTGGTTTAATCGATTTCTCAACCTTGGCTGTAGAAAATAGTGGTTTACATTTTAATGCAAAAAGGGATGGTATAAATATTCACCGGTTAACATAAATATGAGGAGAAGAACAACAGAGGACACAAATAAGGCAATTAAATTTATGAACATGGGATGACATCACAGACTCTTAATGCTGGTACTGTAATATAGTATTTGATCAATACATCGGTAGCCATGGAACAAATGGAAGGGGATTAATCACAGTCAGAAACTAAGGTATCTTTTGAAATAGAACACTAAAACCGTATATAAGTAGCTTATTTCCACCACTTGGACACCCAAGATTATGTCCTGTACAGTAACAACAAACTGACCATGATATCGAGAATCAGAACCAAGAAACCATAACCCTAAATCTCACAACCACACCAACATCACATGCACCATCGTCCCAGAATTTACATGAAACAATTTAAGCTGAACTTATATTTTTAGAACCAATTCCGGTAGGATGGACCAAATTCAAGTTATACTGCTGTGTTTCAGCAACATAGATATGTCAATTATTGAAGCGACTTTCAATAACAGCTCTACGTTATTCCTACTGGCTTTATCCATGCAAGAACTTTTCTTGGTGTAAGGAAGATGAGGCACTGTAAGTCCTACAACATGTAATTAGTGTGCATCAGTAAATCGCATATGTTGTTTAGAGCTTATCCTCAACAACAATAGTCAATAGTAGTAGTGTTTGAGACTCTGGAACTGTATACACAGTCAGTAGCATCAAATTTTACAAATTGTAGGCACACATACATATATGGATAATAAGATATGTGAGTGAAACTCTGGAAGTGTATACACAATTAGACAGTCAGTAGCATCAAATTTTACAAATCGTGGGCTTACATACATATGTACAATAAGACATGTGAGTACATGTATACTAACCTGGGTGCCAACCATTGCAAATTGTGAGCTGTAGAAGTGCCCAAAATAACCACCAGAACCCGTCGGAGGTTCCAATACATCAACTGAGATGTGAGAGCACCTGCAACAGAACAAGTGCCTGTCATGAATCAGAAGGGACTCGGTATCAGTAGTAACTGGATGGAAGATGTGAGGAAGGAGGGGCGATAGGCCTGCGGTGGCAACCAGGCGAAGCATGGCCAGAAGATGTGACCCTGCCGAATAAAGTTGGGGAGTGAGCAGTAGTAGGGTGGGTGGAGATTATATAGATGTGCAACGATTAAAGGAAGAAACCAAACCAGAATTGTGAGCGTCCTCGCGCATCTAATAAAGGAAGACGATGAATCACATAAAGGAAGAAACTGAATAAGAATCATAAGCGACCTGCTATAATCAGACGCCGGAAAGAGTGGCCCACATCAATTGCAATTAATGCCTGCAGCAACTGCGATTGACTACGTGCTAAATCTGTTTTGATTAGAGAACAAGAGAATAGACACAGAGATGTAAATGAACAGTCGTTTTCTTTATTGATGGCGTGATCACATATATATACAGTTTGAGGGGATGCCACTAGAGAGGTGTCTGTACAGAGAGACGCCTATCGAGCGAACCAGCGCGACAGTTGCCAAAGCAACTGCCTGCGGTTAGATAAAGCAGGGATTAATCCCTTAATTAGTCCTAACACTCCCCCTAATCACTGCTTTATTTCTTGAAAAGCTCCTCGGAAAACCCTGTGGGAAAAATGTGAGGAGTATAGTGTTTGATATGTTGCCAAAACTCCTTCAAACCCGGTGGGAAAAATAAGGAGAAAGTGATGCAACATATAATGGTTATTGTCTCTTTTAACTCAATACGAGAAAACTAATAGAGTTTAGAGGACAACAAATATGTCATATATATTTTTCTTAAAAACCCCGGTGGGGAAAACAGAAAATATGACATATGGTCTTGTGTTGATATTACCTCATTAAAAACCTTTATGAGAACCTATAAAGTAAACTCATGAAGGGAAAAAGAGTATAATATGATGCTTTTAACAGGAACAATTCAGGAAGATACTCCCCATGATTCTTGCATATTCCGAAGTCATCATATACCAATTCCATGACCACATTTCTGGAACATAGAAGTTGGTAGAGACCTGGTGAACAAATCAGTTGCATGATTTGACTTGCAAGATATGCAATATAGTGATATTGCTTATTATGTAACCTGTTTGCATCCGGGCAACACAAGAAACATTATCGTTGAGATAATGGTTGGCGGATATAGCCACGAGGTCTCTTTTGAAGACTCTGCATGAGGGGGCTACCACACCTAGTAGGAACACTAAACTTGTCTACGATCTGACATAGTGGGGATCTGATCGATGTATCCAATGATATTGGTGTTCACATTTCTGTGAAACTGAAAAACCAGGACCAGATGTTTGACGCCTTGGAGATATCGAAAGATATTCTTGAGTACCAACCAATTGTGTTTGGTGGATCCAATGGCATTATGGAACGTTGAGTCCCAATATCTCATTTCCATCATCTCTTGGTCTAAATAGATCTTTCTCTACATCTAGAGAATGAACTACCATGAGAGTTATGGATGGATAAGATTTGTCCACAATGAATTTCTCCAATATTATGGATATAGACAACATAGTATACCATACTGTATGAATGAAGGTGCTCAATTTGTAGTAACGAGCGGTATTTTGGTTTACCCAAATCCTTATTTTAAACTCCGTCATTTAGATGATTACATGTGTCATCATTGCAGACACACAAGCATAGATAATCATCGTTGTAGGAGTAATCCTTGTGTATAAGGATCTCACTACGTCAGTTGTACCATATGTACTGACAACAATAAGTCGTATGGTGACTTACTGATTTTACACAATGTATGTTGAATTTTGTATTTTGATTCAGAATTGAGATTCCATCGGGAATCAATCATATATGTCTGAATCTAGTGATCCACATGGATATGTAATCACTACATCTATCAACTGCAGAGATAGAAGATTTTGTACTGCCAATGAAATAAGTTATCGGAAAGAGATTCCACCTCTGGAGAATAGTTGGGTATCTGCGTGAACCCTTGTGCTACAATACTTGCTCTTCGTTTCACCACCTTGTTGTTCTCAATTCTGTTTCTAGAAGAAAACTGGTGTAGGTATTGCTTATGAATACCTTCCCATTATTGAGCAAGATCATTTCTATCTAGATTATACCCTTTGCTTGAGTTCAGTCCGAGTGTTGTTCACACTTTGCCATGGCAATGGTCTTTGGATCTGAATCACATGAAAGGTTTTGCAATCTAGTTGAGAAATATATGTCGACAATTGTAGACTTCCGGTTATATGATTCTCCAGAATCTATATATCAATATAGACTTGATGGAAATATCGTTACCCATGACGACTGCTCGCGATTTCCCAATGCGACTGAGTCGGGTATTCTGATGTCCCGGTCATTGTGTGCACTATGACCTGGGTTGGTGGAGATTTCCCATCCACTGGGTATACTACCCATCAGGTGTCTCTCAATGTGAAGTTGACTTGCATTTACTGATTGGTCTTGATATCCTTGCTTGCAAGAAGCTGAATCCTGATGTACTATTGTTGTACTTCTCCCCCTGTTGCTTTGAACGGGGAGTTGAGTGGTTTTAGTTGGTACCTCCACTCTGTCTGGCATATTTTTGCAGGATTGTAATATTGAGTGACACCTTTATGTTCAGTAAATGAATCTGGCAGGTTATTTGCAATGTATTGCAAATCTGTTGAACGCATGGTTCAGATCTTTGAGTACATGGATTTGAGGCAGAAATATGTTGAACATTCCACTAATTTCCTAGCATTCTTCATGGTACTTGAATTCCCCCCCTAATGCCTGGAAATATTCCTCATTGAATCAGCATACTGGCCTTGAATAACTCCCCATGTGAGGGGCTTGAGGTATTGACGGAAATACAGTTATTCCTCACATAGATCCCAACTATATGTTGAGGGGCCAATGATGTATGTCGGGTGGTGATATCGGTATGCAACCGAATTACCGCAGATGGGAAATACTTGATAGATTTCCATGTATCAAAGATAGAGGGGAATAATTTTATGCAGTTATGTCATGAGCGTGTAAAACTGCATGACTCCAACGTAAAGTTGGTAAGTTGTAATTCCAAAGTAAAGATAACGCAATGAGCTTAACTCTTTGGATAGGATTCTACCAAACCATTTTGAGTCTAGACATTAGGACAAATTGCCAAACTTCAATCCAAGGGCCATAGAGAAGGCAGTCAAGGAGAATTATGCAATGTTATCCTTTCGATTTGCTTGAAATTGACGTCAGGATAATGAGCCAATGATTGCGTGTGAATAAAGCACACACTTAAGACCATCATGTAGATATGTCTTTTAGTACCATGGAATACCTGAATAGTTTAGTCAATGGATGGGAAGAGCCACTTACCTCAACTTGATGCATTCAAGGAGTCTGAGTGGTTCAGCGTAGACTTTAAGGTTGTAAGCCTTAAAATTAGCTTTCCTGTGTCACTTGTAGTGCACATAAAATCCAAATGTTGTTAGAATTTAGCATCATAATAATCATAAACTATTGGAATTGATGATAGTTTCAGTTTCAAGGAGTCTGAGTGGTTCAGCGTAGACTTTAAGTTTGTCATGTACAAGACACTCTGGAAAACTATATCGTACGCAACATGTGCTACGGGTTGTGGCGTATATGTAGTACAATCCAGATGATACACAAAGAATGTGTTGCCATATCCGTTGCATATGGTAAAGAGAAGTTATTTCACTTTGTTGTCATCATTAGTTTCACTTTGGAAACTATTTTGACGTATACCTCCATAGTTTAGTAGGGTACGAGTTAAACCTGGGAAGCAATAAAACATCCCGACGTTACTCGAGTACCCACAGGGATAGTAAATATGACTCGAGTTGAGCCAACAAATACCTCATCGCGTCAAGCGATTTTAAAATATCTCCTTTCTCTCAATGAGAGTGCAAACATTGGACATCCCTGAGTATAGAGTTTGTGGTGCATATATCCACAGGGCACATATCATCTTTCATCGGATTGACTCCCATAGAAATCTATATGTAGACATTGAAGGAAATATGCCCTAGAGGCAATAATAAAGTTATTATTTATTTCCCTCATGATAAATGTTTATTATTCATGCTAGAATTGTATTAACCGGAAACATAATACATGTGTGAATACATAGACAAACAGAGTCTCACTAGTATGCCTCTACTTGACTAGCTCGTTAATTAAAGATGGTTATGTTTCCTAGCCATAGACATGAGTTGTCATTTGATTAACGGGATCACATCATTAGAGAATGATGTGATTGACTTGATCGTTTAGTATGTTGCTATTGCTTTCTTCATGACTTATACATGTTCCTATGACTATGAGATTATGCAACTCCCGTTTACCGGAGGAACACTTTGTGTGCTACCAAACGTCACAACGTAAATGGCTGATTATAAAGGTGCTCTACAGGTGTCTCCGAAGGTACTTGTTGGGTTGGCGTATTTTGAGATTAGGATTTGTCACTCCGATTGTCGGAGAGGTATCTCTGGGCCCACTCGGTAATGCACATCACTATAAGCCTGTCAAGCATTGTAACTAATGAGTTAGTTGCGGGATGATGTATTACAGAACGAGTAAAGAGACTTGCCAGTAACGAGATTGAACTAGGTATTGAGATACCGACGATCGAATCTTGGGCAAGTAACATACCGATGACAAAGGGAACAACGTATGTTGTTATGCGGTTTGACCGATAAAGATCTTCGTAGAATATGTGGGAGCCAATATGGGCATCCAGGTCCCGCTATTGGTTATTGACCGGAGACGTGTCTCGGTCATGTCTACATAGTCCTCGAACCCGTAGGGTCCGCACGCTTAACGTTTCGATGACAATTATATTATGAGTTTATATGTTTGGATGTCGGAAGTGTTCCGGGTGAAATCGGGATTGTACCGGAGTACCGGGAGGTTACCGGAACCCCCCGGGAGGCTAATGGGCCTTAGTGGGCCTTTACGGAGAAGAGGAGAGGCGGGCAGGGCTGGGCCGCGCGCCCCTGCCCCCCTAGTCCGAATAGGACAAGGAGAGGGGGGCGCCCCCCCTTCCTTCTCTCCCTCCTCTTTCCCCCCTCCCAAGTCCTAATCCAACTAGGAAAGGGGGGAGTCCTACTCCCTGTGGGAGTAGGACTCCTCCCGGCGCGCCTCTCCCCTTGGCCGGCCGCACCCCCCTTGCTCCTTTATATACAGGGGCAGGGGGCACCTCTAGACACAACAATTGATCCTGGAGATCTCTTAGCCGTGTGCGGCGCCCCCCTCCACCATAGTCCACCTCGATAATACTGTAGCGGTGCTTAGGCGAAGCCCTGCGTCGGTAGAACATCACCATCATCACCACGCCGTCGTGCTGACGAAACTCTCCCTCAACACTCGGCTGGATCGAAGTTCGAGGGACGTCATCGGGCTGAACGTGTGCTGAACTCGGAGGTGTCGTGTGTTCGGTACTTGATCGGTCGGATCGTGAAGACGTACGACTACATCAACCGCGTTGTGCTAACACTTCCGCTTTCGGTCTACGAGGGTACGTGGACCACACTCTCCCCTCTCGTTGCTATGCATCACCATGATCTTGCGTGTGCGTAAGAATTTTTTTGAAATTACTACGTTCCCCAACAGTGGCATCCGAGCCAGGTTTTTGTAGGAGATATGCCCTAGAGGCAATAATAAATGATATTATTTATCTCCGAGTTCATAATTATGTTTATGTTCCATGCTATAACTGCTATGGTTCTCGAGTCTGCAATAACCACGAGGCTCGGAGGAAGACTCATATGCACGTGTGGAATAATAAACGGTAAAATGTATTCCTAGTCTGGCCTCTAAGACTAGCTCAAGTGTTGCATGATGGTTATGTTTTCCTGATCATGGGCATGTCTATGTCAGCAACCTTGAGGGCATAATGTTAAGAGAACATTTGTGTTGAATCGACCCGGCATGATGTTATGCTATGAGATTCATTCGTCACAAGTTTATTGGTACATAACACAGAGATGGTTAACGTTTGCATGATTCCTTAGACCATGAGAGTATCGAGTTTCTTCATGCTTGCTTCATGAACTTTGGGGTTTGTTAAACGTCATCCGTAATTGGGTGGCTATTACGGCGGCTTACGGGTTCATGGAAAAGTGTGTCAAGTAACTTGATAGCTCAAGATTGGGATTTGCTCCTCCGACGATGGAGAGATATCTCTGGGCCCTCTCGGTGTTACGGTATCCATCATCGTCTGGCCAGACACTTTGTGATTTGATCACGGGGATGCCGGAACACGATAACGAGAAAAGAGAACAATACCGGTAACGAGGTAACTAGCATAGTGGACAAGTTGTTGATCCACGGGAATGCCAACATGTCTCACCTCGGGTATTTGTAACATATCGCGAAGCAACAGGAATAGCACACGGCAACTGGAGGTTCACTCGAATATTTATTCGTGTGGGTATAGGGGTCAATATGGGTGTCCACGGCTCCGATGTTGATCATTGATCGGAAGGGGTTCCGGGTCATGTCTATACTTCACCGAACCTATAGGGTCACACACTTAAGGGTCATCTATCTGCTGAATACTAGACAGGGAGTCTGAGAGAAAATCACCGAAAAAGTTTCGGACACCGAAAAGTTTCGGACAGCGGAATCGTACCGCAGAGAGAGGTCATCGGATAAGTTTCGATGATACCGAAAAGTTGTTTCGGGATACACCATTAAGTCAAATTGGTTTCGGCACATGCCTGATAATTCTTGGAGGATGCCAGAATCATTCTGGAAGCTTTTTGGAATTTTCTGAGATAAAAACCGGAAATGTTCTGGAGCTGCCGGAGCCACTTCAGATGCGTTTCGCAGATGAAAATCACTAAAACCGGAATTGTTTCGGAACGCGTTGAAAATCATTTTAGTGGGTACTGGAAATGTTCTTAGCCCACATAAATATTTTCAGTTCGATCAGACGCTGAAAAATGTCGTCGTGAATAGTGAAAATCAGCTTTATGGTTACTTTATGGAAAGCCACCTTTTGGGGCTTTGCTCCAAAAGATCTTGGGGATGACATGGATGGATAGGAGCCATTTTTTGGGCCCCTCATGAGGGTGTGGCCGGCCACATGGGGTATCCCCCCTTGGGGACCCTCTTGTTCCTTGGTTTCACTCCTAGGTCCTTGTGGAAGGACTTCATTCATGTGCATTTTGGGTTTTTTGTGAAACTACCCTACCCCCTTGGGATTTCCTATAAATAGAGGTGGAGGGGCAGCCCTCCACACTCATCCCTTGCTCTCATACACATGCCATGCATTATCTGGCTTCTTCTCTCCCTCCCACGAAAAGAGTTTCGTAGAGCCGTAAGGCTGTCTGGGTTCCGGCAGGAACTAGTTCTGGACGGCGAAGCCCTGCCGGATAGATGACACCGTATGTGTGCAACTCTATAGAGAGATCGCAGTTTCGGTCTTAGTTCGTGAGTGCCTCCCGAAGGGCTGTCCGTGTGACCGTCCGAGTTTCGAAGGTCCTCCCGAAGGGCTGTCCGAGTGACCGTTCGAGTTTCGAAGGTCCTCCCGAAGGGCTGTCCGCGACACCGTCCGGGGGGCTGTTCGACCGCCTCCTGGAGGGCTGTCTGAGGAGCAGATGAGGGTATACATCCTCGCGGTTGGGAGGTTGTAAATCCTAGCTGCAGGGATCTGCACCGCCGATCGTCATCGACTCTACTTCCCGCTGCACTACGAGTCGGTAACGAAAAAGATCAAACCATGTATGCAGTCTCCATAGTGGTCCTGGGCTGGTGCGTAGGTCGGAAAATTTTTGTTTTCTGCTGCGTTCCCCTACAGTGGCATCAAGAGCCGTGCTATGCGTAGATGCAGGTTTCGATCTAGAATACATGGAGATGTATGCGTATTGCATAATATAATTAGGTAGTAGATGAGATCTATTGCTGAAAATTATTTATGCGGGTGACAGATGAAATCTGTTACCCGAGGTTCTTGTTGCTTCCCTAGAATTTGCGTTTGCTCAATCTCGAGACAGCATGGTGGAATTTGACAAAGTTCTGGCAATCCGTGATCCTGATTGATCATGGAAGTGCTATCAGTTCTTTGGGTTCTGCCGTAGTCAAAAGAAAGATGAAATTCGCAGATGAAAGGGCATTGCAGATATTATCTGCATGGGGGTCATGCGTATGACGAAGTTTAGTATGGGGCTCGAGATTTAATTATCCCGTGTTTCATACACCCCGTGATGTTAATGTAGCAACTTGAATAATCATACTTGATGATAAAACGTTGGTAGCTGCGGTTTAAGTCAAAACCTTAGAAGCCACGTAAAATAAATTTTTGCATAAACCTATTAGAGGCGTCTAACTTGGTTTTGCAGGATGTGCATGTGATGTGGTATAGCAGTGCTCATACTAATTCGATTATGTATGAGATGACTATATGATGTAATTTGATTAACATGACCTGCGTGTCATGATTCGGCATGATGGCTGGAGCCATATGATTGCACTTTAATGACCTGCGTGTCAACCTTGTTGTAATGCATTATTTTGTTAGCTATAGAGATAGCAATATTATCTGGTGCATCAACAAGGTGGTGGCAATCTTCGCGAAGGTGAACACCGACGCGAATGCCGAAGACGAAGAAATGAAATACTTCTCCGTCAGAAAGGGCTATACCATATCATGCTATTATGAATTGCCTGAGATGTTTATCCCTTATGATGCACCCTTCTTGATTGCGCGGTAGTCGCTTTTATTAGGGTGATCTCTCACTTAAAATATCAAGTAGTTAGGGTTCTCCCAAGTGTAGCACCGTCACGGCACCTATCTTTTCGGGGTGCGCCATGGATGCATGGGTACGAACGACTAGAGAAGTGTGAGGCGGGTGAGGTCAGACCTTGCAGCAAGATCACTTGGTTGTCTTGACGTTCATGGCAGGATCGTCCTGAGCTCGGAACACATGCATCGAAAGATGAGCAAGAGTCACATAGAGATGTGATCGGCAAGTTGGCCTACCGATTAAAATTCCAGTTATGAGATGATGATTCTATGGCGATGAATTGAAGTCTGGATCTTGTATCACTCAAAATTAATTGTGAGAGATATTGATTTGAGTGGGAGCGCACTGTTGAATTAACATGTTTAATTCTCAGTGCAATTAATTATGAACACTGTCTAAGTGTTTCTTGCAAAATAGTTGTAGAATAATGGTTCGCGTTTCCACCTTCCCTATTAAAATTGAATAACTGTTAAATATCTGGTTAAAACTTTACGATTGGTAACGTAATATGAGGATTGTCCTCAAAAGTGCCGAGAAGGACTTTGTCCTATCGCATGCTTTCCGTATCCTCCCGCTAAAGCTATGGATCATGTGACTCTCGTCCTTTGATCCAAAAGCTATAATTCCGTTTCAGTCAAGTGCAATATGTTTGCTTCCATGAAACCCAAACTTCGAAAGTTGGGATAGTTATATGATATTCATGGAAGTGAAAATTATTTTCAGATACAAACAAAGTAATGTTTGTTTGCAAGTATTAGTAAAAGTGTTTACTATGCATTTGACTGTTGGGAAAGGGATCCAGAAGAACGCCTGTCATATAATGAAAGGTGAATAAAACAACAACTTAAAGATAAAGGAAGTGTCCAAAGGGTGTTAGTATGACTTACACGCCTAGGAAGTCCGGGGCTAATGCCACTCTTAAGTTGGGTGCTTCTTCTGAGAGTAGGAGAAATACTAAAAGTTAAACTGCTAGAAGTATAAAGGCAAAAGGAAAGAAGACTGGAATATCTAGCTCATGTATGAATGTCATACAAGTTTTTGATGTATAGAAGGCTGGTCAAAGATATAGTTCTTGCGAATTATGGTTAAACATGTTAATCACTAATTCTTGGGTATTGTGAGTTCATCACAAAAATGCCCGCTCGATTGCAGTCTGTTGCAACTCGATGTAAGAACTACTATGGCATGAAAGACTAGCTAGAAATGAGGTTAAGGTATACACATGGAACATAGTAAATGTTACTATACCTTCCATCGGTGTATTGCCGTCTGTATTTATTTTCATAATTCATTTAGAGTTTTACAAACTCTATCCCATTGCATAAGGCATCTTGCAAGAAGGTTGTTCATAAGAGAACTTTTTATGTTCGATGTTATGAATAACATAAGGGCCATACTTTCATTATGAATGAGATGTATGTTATGAATATTGATAATAATACAATACCTCTGGGTTTACTTTTCATAATTCATTTTAGAGTTTCATACACTCTAGCCCATTGCACAATGTTTGTTGCAAAAGAGTTGTTCATAAAAACAACAATTGTTGTTAAGTATTATGAATAACATAAGGGCCATACTTCCATCATCGATGGGACGTATGTTATGAATATTGAGGGTAATATGATACATCCATAACACTGACGCTAAATGTCGCAAGACTAAAAGAATACCACACAAGTGTGGCACTACATTTGGTCACATTGGAGAAACCCGCATGGAAAATTCCATTATGATGGATTTTGAAGTCTTTTTGATTTTGAATCATCTGACACTTGCAACTTTCCTCCGAAAAGTGAAGTGACTAAAATACCGTTCACAGGCCATAAGGAACGAACAACAAACTTATTAGTGATCATACATTTGATGTGTGTAGTCCGATAAGTGTTGTTAGTGGTGGATTTATTTATCTTCAGAAATGACTCAAGTAGATATATGGATATTTACTTGATGAGACGTAAGTCTGGATCTTTTGAAATCATTCGAAAGGTTCTCAAAAATGAAGTAGAAGTTATTGTAACAAGAAAATTATGTTTCTGCAATTTGATTGCACAAAGGAATATTTGAGTTACATGTTTAGCGAATGTCTGATGAGTTGTGAAAGGGGTTTCATAACTTGCACCTCCCGGAACACCACTGCAAGTGGAAAGTCCGTGGAGATGTAATCAAACCATTTATGACATGGTAAGGTCAAAGATGACATAAATAAATTTGCCATTATCCCTTTTAAAGTGATGCTTTAGAGACTGCGGCTTTTACACTGAAAAGAGTTACATCGGGTCTGTTGAAATGAAGCCATGGTATGGTACGCCCAACCATGTTATATCTTTCCTTAACATTTGGAATATGGGGCTTGTGTAAAAGGTTACAAACCTATTCCAAATCAGACAAGTGCTACTTTGTAGGTTATACCAAAATGTTGGGTATTCCTCCCTCACTATACCGAGGCAAATAGTTTTGCCGCGAAACGGTGTGCTTTTAAAGAGAATGGTTCTTTCAAAAAGGTGAGTGGGAGAATAGTGCAACTCGACGAGATAAACAGTATCTAAGTCATCAGATCAAAGGAAAGAGACCTTGGAAGTAATTCCAGAGTTTCCTACTGCGACTGATACGGAAGTCTCTACAATAAAATGTATGAACTTCGGTCGAACTTGCAGCTGAACCACGTAGGCAAGGCTCGTGCAAACCTCTCAGGTGCGCAAACGAGATATTGTTGTTAGACAACATTATACCTACGATACACAAGGAAGCGTTGATGGGCCCTGACTCCGGAATTGGCTAAATGCCAATACAACCCAAGTTGGTTTCCATATAAGTGATTCAAGATTAAAACCTTGATACACCTTTCGGAAGACTTAGAGTCTAACGAATATTTATGGAACTTAAAACTGATATGGATAAAAATGTTTTATCCATAAAGCTCGACTTGTTGAAATAACAAGTTCAAGAGTTGACTACGATGAGGTTGTTTTCATCGTAGCGATGCTTAAAGTTGGTTCGGGTTGAACTAGCAATTAATACATATTTCAATCATGAGATATGAAACATGGATGATAAAAGGATTTCCATCTGATGGAAATGAAAGCTAGGACTTGTATATGATACAGTCCAAAGTAACTTGTCGATCCAGAGGATGCTAGTAGGTATGCAAACTTCAGAGTTCCAGCAATGGACAGAAGAGAGCAAAATGGAGTTGGAATCTTCGTGTTTTGATGAAATGGTCAAAGGGGTTTTGACTTCATCAATGGGTAACGAAGATGCTTGTAATTCAAGAAAGTAAGTGGGAGCGTAATAACATTTCTAAAAACCTTATGTGCTTGGCACATTGGTAATTGGAAATAAATTTCTTGACACGAATTAGGACTTCATTTGAAAATAGTTTTTCGATGAAGTGCTTAGGCTAAATAGCCTCAATATTAGGCATGATGATCTATGGAGATAGATTTACCTAATGGGGCTAAGCAATGAATACATATTGACAAGATGCTAAAACCTTTTAGCATTTAAAACGCCAAGGAGTGATTCTTGCCAAAGTCACATGGAAGGAGTTTTTGCAAGACTCGGTGTCCCAAAACACTGATGAGTAAAATACATGATGCAGATTCCACACACTTTTGTGGTTGGATTAATCATGTATTCCATGGTATGTAGAACAACCAGATATGTCCGATACTCCCAAGGTGTTGCGAGTATGGATACTAAAGTGATCAAAGTACTGATCGTGGGACAACAGTGAAAGATGTCATTGAGTACTAGAGTAAGTATTGATGATATGTTTTCTTGCAAGCGGAGATCATGAAGAGTTCGTTGTAAAATGTTACATCGATAGTCTTCATCTTTTCACCGTGCGATTTTCGATTTAAGTTAAGGGTTTTGTGTAACACACAATGTGGTGGCACAGTTAGTTGGAACTTGTTCAAACTAGTTACTGTGGCGAATTCTATAACAAGGGCTAAGTATGTTGACGCTTTAGAAGCGACAAAGAAGATGTTGAATCATATAGTTCATTCATGAACTTAGTATAGTTCCAAGATGGCTTTTGACAATGGGACACTACTGCAGGTAGTTGCTCCATAACTCAGTCTGAGGAATCCAGGTTCGACCTGTGATTCACATACATACAAAGCCAAGTCCACACAAAATATGAATTTTTGTGAAAACGTGAAAACACGAGGACATGCAAAGATACACACGGAACTGAAGTCGTCAGATCCGTTGGACATCAGGCTATACCACAAGCGAAGCATATTTACACCGGTGTGCCACAGGTGTAAAGTGCATTAGCATTAACTAGATTATTGACTCTAGTGCAAGTGGGAGTCTGTAGGAGATATGCCCTAGAGGCAATAATAAATGATAGTATTTATCTCCGAGTTCATAATTATGTTTATGTTCCATGCTATAACTGCTATGGTTCTCGAGTCTGCAATAACCACGAGGCTCGGAGGAAGACTCATATGCACGTGTGGAATAATAAACGGTAAAATGTATTCCTAGTCTGGCCTCTAAGACTAGCTCAAGTGTTGCATGATGGTTATGTTTTCCTGATCATGGGCATGTCTATGTCAGCAACCTTGAGGGCATAATGTTAAGAGAACATTTGTGTTGAATCGACCCGGCATGATGTTATGCTATGAGATTCATTCGTCACAAGTTTATTGGTACATAACACAGAGATGGTTAACGTTTGCATGATTCCTTAGACCATGAGAGTATCGAGTTTCTTCATGCTTGCTTCATGAACTTTGGGGTTTGTTAAACGTCATCCGTAAATGGGTGGCTATTACGGCGGCTTACGGGTTCATGGAAAAGTGTGTCAAGTAACTTGATAGCTCAAGATTGGGATTTGCTCCTCCGACGATGGAGAGATATCTCTGGGCCCTCTCGGTGTTACGGTATCCATCATCGTCTGGCCAGACACTTTGTGATTTGATCACGGGGATGCCGGAACACGATAACGAGAAAAGAGAACAATACCGGTAACGAGGTAACTAGCATAGTGGACAAGTTGTTGATCCACGGGAATGCCAACATGTCTCACCTCGGGTATTTGTAACATATCGCGAAGCAACAGGAATAGCACACGGCAACTGGAGGTTCACTCGAATATTTATTCGTGTGGGTATAGGGGTCAATATGGGTGTCCACGGCTCCGATGTTGATCATTGATCGGAAGGGGTTCCGGGTCATGTCTATACTTCACCGAACCTATAGGGTCACACACTTAAGGGTCATCTATCTGCTGAATACTAGACAGGGAGTCTGAGAGAAAATCACCGAAAAAGTTTCGGACACCGAAAAGTTTCGGACAGCGGAATCGTACCGCAGAGAGAGGTCATCGGATAAGTTTCGATGATACCGAAAAGTTGTTTCGGGATACACCATTAAGTCAAATTGGTTTCGGCACATGCCTGATAATTCTTGGAGGATGCCAGAATCATTCTGGAAGCTTTTTGGAATTTTCTGAGATAAAAACCGGAAATGTTCTGGAGCTGCCGGAGCCACATCAGATGCGTTTCGCAGATGAAAATCACTAAAACCGGAATTGTTTCGGAACGCGTTGAAAATCATTTTAGTGGGTACTGGAAATGTTCTTAGCCCACATAAATATTTTCAGTTCGATCAGACGCTGAAAAATGTCGTCGTGAATAGTGAAAATCAGCTTTATGGTTACTTTATGGAAAGCCACCTTTTGGGGCTTTGCTCCAAAAGATCTTGGGGATGACATGGATGGATAGGAGCCATTTTTTGGGCCCCTCATGAGGGTGTGGCCGGCCACATGGGGTATCCCCCCTTGGGGACCCTCTTGTTCCTTGGTTTCACTCCTAGGTCCTTGTGGAAGGACTTCATTCATGTGCATTTTGGGTTTTTTGTGAAACTACCCTACCCCCTTGGGATTTCCTATAAATAGAGGTGGAGGGGCAGCCCTCCACACTCATCCCTTGCTCTCATACACATGCCATGCATTATCTGGCTTCTTCTCTCCCTCCCACGAAAAGAGTTTCGTAGAGCCGTAAGGCTGTCTGGGTTCCGGCAGGAACTAGTTCTGGACGGCGAAGCCCTGCCGGATAGATGACACCGTATGTGTGCAACTCTGTAGAGAGATCGCAGTTTCGGTCTTAGTTCGTGAGTGCCTCCCGAAGGGCTGTCCGTGTGACCGTCCGAGTTTCGAAGGTCCTCCCGAAGGGCTGTCCGAGTGACCGTTCGAGTTTCGAAGGTCCTCCCGAAGGGCTGTCCGCGACACCGTCCGGGGGGCTGTTCGACCGCCTCCTGGAGGGCTGTTTGAGGAGCAGATGAGGGTATACATCCTCGCGGTTGGGAGGTTGTAAATCCTAGCTGCGGGGATCTGCACCGCCGATCGTCATCGACTCTACTTCCCGCTGCACTACGAGTCGGTAACGAAAAAGATCAAACCATGTATGCAGTCTCCATAGTGGTCCTGGGCTGGTGCGTAGGTCGGAAAATTTTTGTTTTCTGCTGCGTTCCCCTACAGTTTTATGCGTAGATGTTATATGCACGAGTAGAACACAAGTGAGTTGTGGGCGATACAAGTCATACTTCTTACCAGCATGTCATACTTTGGTTCGGCGGTATTGTTGGATGAAGCGGCCCGGACCGACATTACGCGTACGCTTACGCGAGACTGGTTCTACCGACTTGCTTTGCACACAGGTGGCTGGCGGGTGTCAGTTTCTCTAACTTTAGTTGAACCGAGTGTGGCTACACCCGGTCCTTGCGAAGGTTAAAACAACACCAACTTGACAAACTATCGTTGTGGTTTTGATGCGTAGGTAAGAACGGTTCTTGCTAAGCCCAGTAGCAGCCACGTAAAACTTGCAACAACAAAGTAGAAGACGTCTAACTTGTTTTTGCAGGGCATGTTGTGATGTGATATGGTCAAGACGTGATGATATATAAGTTGTTGTATGAGATGATCATGTTTTGTTGAAGTTATCGGCAACTGGCAGAAGCCTTATGGTTGTCTCTTTATTGCATAAAATGCAAGCGCCAAATAATTGCTTTACTTTATCGCTATGCGATAGCAATAGTTGCAAGAGCAATAGTTGGCAAGACGACCATGTGACGATGCATTGATATAGATCAAGATGATGGAGATCATAGTGTCATGCCGGTGACGATAGAGATCATGGCGATGCTTTGGAGATGTAGATCAAAGGCACAAGATGATGATGGCCATATCATGTCAAATATTTATATTGATTGCATGTGATGTTTATCTTTTATGCATCTTATCTTGCTTTGATTGACGGTAGCATTATAAGATGATCTCTCACTAAATTACCAAAGTATAAGTGTTCTCCCTGCGTATGCACCGTTGCGAAAGTTCTTCGTGCTGAGACACCACGTGATGATCGGGTGTGATAGGCTCTACGTTCAAATACAACGGGTGCAAAACAGTTGCACACGCGGAATACTCAGGTTAAACTTGACGAGCCTAGCATATAACAGATATGGCCTCCGAACACTGAGACCGAAAGGTCGAGCGTGAATCATATAGTAGATATGATCAACATAGTGATGTTCACCATTGCAACTACTCCATCTCACGTGATGATCGGACATGGTTTAGTTGATTTGGATCACGTGATCACTTAGAGGATTAGAGGGATGTCTATCTAAGTGGGAGTTCTTAAGTAATATGATTAATTGAACTTAAATTTATCATGTACTTAGTCCTGGTAGTATTTTGCAAATTATGTTGTAGATCAATAGCTCGCGTTGTTGCTTTCATATGTTTATTTTGATATGTTCCTAGAGAAAACTATGTTGAAAGATGTTAGTAGCAATGATGCGGATTGGATCCGTGATCTGAGGATTGTCCTCATTGCTGTGCAGAAGAATTATGTCCTTGATGCACCGCTAGGTGACGGACCTATTGCAGGAGCATATGCAGACGGTGTGAATGTTTGGCTAGCTCAATATGATGACTACTTGATAGTTTAGTGCACCATGCTTAACGGCTTAGAATCGGGACTTCAAAGACGTTTTGGCCGTCATGGACCATATAAGATGTTCCAAGAGTTGAAGTTAATATATCAAGCAAATACCCGAGTTGAGAGATATAAAGTCTCCAACAAGTTCTATAGCTAAAAAGATGGAGGAGAATTGCTCAACTGGTGAGCTTGTGCTCAGATTATCTGGGTACTACAATCGCTTGAATCAAGTGGGAGTTAATCTTCCAGATAAGATAGTGATTGACAGAGTTCTCTAGTCACCATCACCAAGTTAGTAGAACTTCGTGATGAACAATAATATGCAAGGGATGACGAAAACAATTCCCAAGCTCTTCGCGATGCTAAAATCGGCGAAGGTAGAAATCAAGAAAAACATCAAGTGTTGATGGTTGACAAGACCACTAGTTTCAAGAAAAAGGGTAAAGGGAAGAAGGGGAACTTCAAGTAGAACGGCAAGCAATTTGCTGCTCAAGTGAAGAAGCCCAAGTCTGGACCTAAGCCTGAAACTAAGTGCTTCTACTGCAAAGGGACTGGTCACTGGAAGCGGAACTACCCCAAGTATTTGGCGGATAAGAAGGATGGCAAAGTGAACAAGGGTATATTTGATATACAGGTTATTGATGTGTACTTTACTAGTGTTTATAGTAACCCCTTGGTATTTGATACTAGTTCAGTTGCTAAGAGGAGTAACTCGAAACGGGAGTTGCAAAATAAACAGAGACTAGTTAAGGGTGAAGTGACGATGTGTGTTGGAAGTGGTTCCAAGATTGATGTAAGCATCATCGCACACTCCCTATACTTTCGAGATTAGTGTTGAACCTAAATAAGTGTTATTTGGTGTTTGCGTTGAGCATGAATATGATTTGATCATGTTTATTGCAATACGGTTATTCATTTAAGTTAGAGAATAATTGTTGTTCTGTTTACATGAATAAAACCTTATATGGTTACACACCCAATGAAAATGGTTGTTGGATCTCGATCGTAGTGATACACATATTCATAATATTGAAGGCAAAAGATGCAAAGTTAATAATGATAGTGCAACTTATTTGTGCCACTGCCGTTTAGGTCATATTGGTGTAAAGCGCATGAAGAAACTCCATGCTGATGGGCTTTTTGAATCACTTGATTATGAATCACTTGATGCTTGCGAACCATGCCTCTTGGACAAGATGACTAAAACACCGTTCTCCAGAACAATGAAGCGAGCAACAGATTTGTTGGAAATCATACATACTGATGTATGTGGTCCAATGAATATTGAGGCTCGCAGCGGGTATCATTATTTTCTGACCTTCACAGATGATTTGAGCAGATATGGGTATATCTACTTGATGAAACACAAGTCTGAAACATTTGAAAAGTTCAAAGAATTTCAGAGTGAAGTGGAGAATCATCGTAACAAGAAAATAAAAGTTTATACGATATAATCGCAGAGGAAAAATATTTGAGTTACGAAGTTTGGCCTTAAATTAAAACAATGTGAAATAGTTTCACTACTCATGCCATCCGGAACACCACAGCGTAATGGTCTGTCCGAACGTCATAACCGTACTTTATTAGATACGGTGCGATCTATGATGTCTCTTACCGATTTTACCACTATCGTTTTGGGGTTATGCATTAGAGACAGCTGCATTCACGTTAAAAAGGGCACCATCTAAATCCATTGAGACGACACCATATGAACTGTGGTTTAGCAAGAAACCTAAGCTGTCGTTTCTTAAAGTTTGGGGTTGCGATGCTTATGTGAAAAAGTACCTGCTCCCTTATTGGAAAGTAGTTCATCACAGAAACCGGTTCCTGTGACGTCTACACCAATTAGTGAGGAAGTTAATGATGATGATCAAGGAACTTCAGATCAAGTTGTAACTGAACCACGTAGGTCAAACAGAGTAAGATCCGCACCAGAGTGGTACGGTAATCCTATTCTGGAAGTTATGTTACTAGACCATGACGAACCTACGAACTATGAAGAAGCGATGGTGAGCCCAGATTCCGCAAAATGGCTGGAGGCCATGAAATCTGAGATGGGATCCATGTATGAGAACA
Organism: Triticum aestivum; assembly: GCF_018294505.1. NCBI lineage: Eukaryota > Viridiplantae > Streptophyta > Magnoliopsida > Poales > Poaceae > Triticum > Triticum aestivum. The sequence continues at coordinate 8,313,078 of NC_057814.1, forward strand.
AAGTGTGGACTTTGGTTGACTTGCCCGATGATCGGCAAGCCATTGAGAATAAATGGATCTTCAAGAAGAAGACTAACGCTGACGGTAATGTTACTGTCTACAAAGCTCGACTTGTCACAAAAGGTTTTCGACAAGTTCAAGGAGTTGACTACGATGAGACTTTCTCACCCGTAGCGATGCTTAAGTCTGTCCGAATCATGTTAGCAATTGCCGCATTTTATGATTATGAAATTTGGCAAATGGATGTGAAAACTGCATTCCTGAATGGATTTCTGGAAGAAGAGTTGTATATGATGCAACCAGAAGGTTTTGTCGATCCAAAGGGAGCTAACAAAGTGTGCAAGCTCCAGCGATCCATTTATGGACTGGTGCAAGCCTCTCGGAGTTGGAATAAACGCTTTGATAGTGTGATTAAAGCATTTGGTTTTATACAGACTTTTGGAGAAGCCTGTATTTACAAGAAAGTGAGTGGGAGCTCTGTAGCATTTCTGATATTATATGTGGATGACATATTTTTGATTGGAAATGATATAGAATTTCTGGATAGCATAAAGGGATACTTGAATAAGAGTTTTTCAATGAAGGACCTCGGTGAAGGTGCTTATATATTGGGCATCAAGATCTATAGAGATAGATCAAGACGCTTAATAGGACTTTCACAAAGCACATACCTTGACAAAGTTTTGAAGAAGTTCAAAATGGATCAAGTAAAGAAAGGGTTCTTGCCTGTATTACAAGGTGTGAAGTTGAGTAAGACTCAATGCCCGACCACTGCAGAAGATAGAGAGAAGATGAAAGATGTTCCCTATGCTTCAGCCATAGGCTCTATCATGTATGCAATGCTGTGTACCAGATCTATTGTATACCCTACACTGATTTTGGCAAGGGAGTACAATAGTGATCTAGGAGTAGATCACTGGACAGGGGTCAAAATTTTCCTTAGTGGGATAAGGATATGTTTCTCGATTATGGAGGTAACAAAAGGTTCATCGTAAAGGGTTACCTCGATGCAAGTTTTGACACTGATCCAGATGACTCTAAGTCTCAATCTGGATGCATATTGAAAGTGGGAGCAATTAGCTAGAGTAGCTCCGTGCAGAGCATTGTAGATATAGAATATTTGCAAAATACATACGGATCTGAATTTGGCAGACCCGTTGACTAAACTTCTCTCACAAGCAAAACATGATCACACCTTAGTACTCTTTGGGGTGTTAAATCACATAAACGATGTGAACTAGATTACTGACTCTAGTAAACCCTTTGAGTGTTGGTCACATAGCGATGTGAACTATGGGTGTTAATCACATGGTGATGTGAACTATTGTCGTTAAATCACATGGCGATGTGAGCTAGATTATTGACTCTAGTGCAAGTGGGAGACTGAAGGAAATATGCCCTAGAGGCAATAATAAAGTTATTATTTATTTCCTTATTTCATGATAAGTGTTTATTATTCATGCTAGAATTGTATTAACCGGAAACATAATACATGTGTGAATACATAGACAAACAGAGTGTCACTAGTATGCCTCTACTTGACTAGCTCGTTAATTAAAGATGGTTATGTTTCCTAGCCATAGACATGAGTTGTCATTTGATTAACTGGATCACATCATTAGAGAATGATGTGATTGACTTGACCCATTTCGTTAGCTTAGCACTTGATCGTTTAGTATGTTGCTATTGCTTTCTTCATGACTTATACATGTTCCTATGACTATGAGATTACGCAACTCCCGTTTACCGGAGGAACACTTTGTGTGCTACCAAACGTCACAACGTAAATGGGTGATTATAAAGGTGCTCTACAGGTGTCTCCGAAGGTACTTGTTGGGTTGGCGTATTTCGAGATTAGGATTTGTCACTCCGATTGTCGGAGAGGTATCTCTGGGCCCACTCGGTAATGCACATCACTATAAGCCTTGCAAGCATTGTAACTAATGAGTTAGTTGCGGGATGATGTATTACGGAACGAGTAAAGAGACTTGCCAGTAACGAGATTGACCTATGTATTGAGATACCGACGATCAAATCTCGGGCAAGTAACATACCGATGACAAAGGGAACAACGTATGTTGTTATGCGCTTTGACCGATAAAGATCTTCGTAGAATATGTGGGAGCCAATATGGGCATCCAGGTCCCGCTATTGGTTATTGACCGGAGACGTGTCTCGGTCATGTCTACATAGTTCTCGAACCCGTAGGGTCCGCACGCTTAACGTTTCGATGACAATTATATTATGAGTTTACATGTTTGGATGTCGGAAGTGTTCCGGGTGAAATCGGGATTTTACCGGAGTACGGGGAGGTTACCGGAACCCCCCGGGAGGCTAATGGGCCTTAGTGGGCCTTTACGGAGAAGAGGAGAGGCGGCCAGGGCAGGGCCGCGCGCCCCTCCCCCTAGTCCGAATAGGACAAGGAGAGGGGGGCGGCGCCCCCCTTCCTTCTCTCCCTCCTCTTTCCCCCCACCCAAGTCCTAATCCAACTAGGAAAGGGGGGGGGGGGGTCCTACTCCCGGTGGGAGTAGGACTCCTCCCGGCGCGCCTCTCCCCTTGGCCAGCCGCACCCCCCTTGCTCCTGTATATACGGGGGCAGGGGGGCACCTCTAGACACAACAATTGATCTTGGAGATCTCTTAGCCGTGTGCGGTGCCCCCCTCCACCATAGTCCACCTCGATAATACTGTAGCGGTGCTTAGGCGAAGCCCTGCGTCGGTAGAACATCACCATCGTCACCATGCCGTCGTGCTGACGAAACTCTCCCTCAACACTCGGCTGGATCGGAGTTCGAGGGACGTCATCGGGCTGAACGTGTGCTGAACTCGGAGGTGCTGTGCGTTCGGTACTTGATCTGTCGGATCGTGAAGACGTATGACTACATCAACCGCGTTGTGCTAACACTTCCGCTTTCGGTCTACGAGGGTACGTGGACAACACTCTCCCCTCTCGTTGCTATGCATCACCATGATCTTGCCTGTGCGTAAGAATTTTTTTGAAATTACTACGTTCCCCAACAGACATGAAGATTCTGAATATGAAAATCATTGTCAGATATATAGAATACATACAAATGTATTTGTACCAAAGTGCTCATACAATATATTGTGATATACAATATATGATGACAACAATATTTATGTTATTGTTACAACATCATGAATGGACATAAATTATATTGACCACTCAGGAGATTGGGAGAATATGCATAGTCTCCAAACATGTCGGTTGATGCATATTCAACCACACGTTCTCCATGCCCAGAGGACCCCCTCATCACTAGTGATGTCGGGTTGAAGGTTGAGTTTCAAACCTTTGCCCTTGAGTTCATTGTATCCCAGGAATTGTTGATACAAAATAACCAGATGTTGCGATCTGAATCTAATGCCTTATAATGTATAAGACAACATTTTTCTGTTAGTAGTGTGATCCTGACCAGAAGTGAATCCTGGATTGCACACATTATCCCACGAGACACAAGAGCGATCATGATGTCCATGGCCCAGATAGGGCAGTGGTGGCCAACTCGCCATTGAGGGCAAATGCCTCAAATTCTATAGCCATATGTTACCTCTATGGGTAAACCAGAGATAATTAATTTACGGTCAGTAAATTAAAGACCATCATGGTTGATGTTGTATTGAACTTAGCAAAATTAATAGGTATTTCAAGAAGTTATCTTGAAACCATTAATGTGAATCTCAAATTGCTAAGTATGATACCTTCAAGATAATCTCCAAAATGGAGTAGAAATCGCAGCACTAGGAGTATAATCTGATGAAATCAGTAGATACTCACTCGTAATGCCTTATGTCATGACTTAGAAAAATGTGTGGGAGAGCACTTTGTAAAGCAATCATAATGTCGAAAATGACAAAATGTATGCTTTATCAGTAGTCATCGTTGTTGGTTTTCTCCTTTGCAGGAGCATGCATGCATGCCAACGCATGCTCGGATGGCATGGTTGCAGCGTTCAACACCGATGATGACCGGGAGCGGTTGCCACGCCCTGGCCGCCGGGGAGGCGTCAAGCTGCAGGAATCCTCGTGCTGCAAGGAGTCACACCGGCAGGAGCGGCGTTGAGGCCAAGGGGCGTCCACCGCGCCGAAGAGCAGCGTCACCGCTGTTTCCTGTCAATCTCTCGGTCTCGCTCTCGGTAGAGCGTGCTGATAACGTGTTTTGATTAAAGAACAAGACAATAGACACAGAGATGTAAATGAACAGTCGTTTTCTTTATTGATGATGTGATCACATATACATACAGTTTGAGGGGATGCCACTAGAGAGGTGTCTGTACAGAGAGACGCCTATCGAGCGCGACAGTTGCCAAAGCAACTGCCTGCGGTTAGATAAAGCAGGGATTAATCTCTTAATTAGTCCTAACAAAATCACTGACAAGTGGATTCTAATTGCAGCCGGCGCTTCGGCCACCCTTCCCCTTGGCGTCGCCCAGTGAGGCGACCATGGCGTTGGTGGAGGTGCGGTCGCTCGCATCGTATGGATCCGCCGTTCGCGAGACAAGTACTGGATCACGCACAACGGGATCCGGAAAGCTGTACTTTTTCACGGGCTTTTTTACTCGTGGGCGTCATGCCCATATACCCAGACCAATAGTAGAGCTTCAATTTTGTTCTGGGAGCAGCGGCCCAGCCCGTCTAGCTCTCTGTGTTCGCAACTGAAATCCATAGAGGATTGCACTCACATCCAACGGCCTGAAACGCTTAGAAGAGCATATTCGAAGGTCGAAAATGATATGGTCTGAGAGGGGTGGAAAAGTGCTCGGTTATAATGTTTCTAAAAATGCGTGTGCTGCATGCTGCTTGGAGAAGATTTCTTTTTGATTGTTAATTAGCTCAGTTGGCCATTAGAGTTCATCCAGTTTGGCTATTTTTGTAGTACTAGTTTGTCATTGTAATATCTCTAGTTGGATATGAGCACAAGGAACTTGCACACTACGGCTACACTTAGTTGGCAGTTTCAATTATCTTGTTTTTTCATAGTCACATGTTTTGCTGGCATCTCTACAGTTGTACTTTCACACGAACCTCATAATAGTTGGCTCCATTTATCATGTAAGTTTCTTTTCATGCACAAAATTAATTCAAGTTGGCACCCCTACAGTTCGTAGTTGCACATGAACCCTTAGTAGCTGGGATCCATACAAGGCATGGTTGCACATGAACCTTATACTAGTTGTCATTATTTAAATTCACTATTTCAATTAGACAGAACCACACAAGTTTCATGTCTTAATTATTTCAATTAGACGTGCAAGTAAGCAATTTGCCCCATCCAACCAATGGCATGGGATATCAATCTAATCGCCACGGTCATCAAGAAGGACTAAAAGTCGTCTGGTGTGTTTGGCCAGCTACAAGTGAGTAAATCTTTTTGCTTCCTTTTTTTGTTTTTCAATACATCTCCGATATTTATTTATTTTCACATGTTTGTTCTCGCAGTTGCACAACTAGGCATACTAGTCTGGCACAACAACCCATAATAGTTGCGTAGATGCTTATACCTTTTTCTCTCAAAGGTAGTGAAAGGGGAACAAGCAAATAAATCAGCATCATTTTTATATAAACAAATCAAATTTTGGCCGCACTATTTCTTTTATCAAACCAAACATCCAAGTAAATTCTCTCAGTTGCACATAGGGGTCTTTTCAGTTGCACGGATGCACACACAAGTTGCACAAATAACACACATGATGGGCATTGTTTTTGTTGTCATATTACACTTTTTCCAAGTTTCCACATAGTCGCACACGCACGGGCGTAAAGTGGAACACTCTTGTTGGCACAGTTACCTACACACGGCTGACGAGATGCACATGCACGGCCATAGAGTTGCACACTCTCGTCAACATAGTCTCATATCCACAACCGCGGAGTTGCACGCTCTCGTCGGTGTAGTTGGTCATGCACGGGCTATAAGGGTTGCACATCGTTTGTTAGTCAGTTGGCACGGACAACAGATGAGTTGCACATCACTGGTTAGTCAGTGGGCATGGACAACAGATGAGTTGGCATAGTTGCACATGCACGACTATTGAGTTGCACACTCTCGTCTGCACAGTCACACACGCACGACTGCGAGAGGTGCACACGTGTGTTGGTATAGTTGCACACGCACAATCGTGGAGTGCACACTCTCGTCGGAGTAGTTGCTCACCCAATCGTGGAGTCCTATTAAGCACCTTGATCTATCTCTATAGATCTTGATGCCCAATATATAAGCAGCTTCACTGAGGTCTATCATTGTAAAACTTTTATTGAAGTATCCTTTTATGATATCCAGAAATTCTATATCATTTCCAATCAACAATATGCCATCCACATATATTATTAGAAATTCTACAAAGCTCCCACTCACTTTCTTGTAAATACAGTCTTCTCTGAAAGTCTGTATAAAACCATATGCTTTGATCACCCCACACTACTAGGGAAACCCTAGTAGTAGCGCACGTTTTAACGCTATCAGTAGCGCGGGTGGCCCCGCTACTAATAAGGCGCTACAGCTAACAGATAGTAGTAGCGCTCTATGTACACGCGCTACTAGTATTGACTGTATCAGTAGCGGTTTTCCAACATGCACTATTAATAAGTAGCTGTATGGTTTTTCTTTGCCCGCTCTACTGCTGTATCTTTCAACATTTATTCCCTGCTTCCTATTGATCTAGAATAGTACCCCGTTTCAATAAACTGCAATTTCACATATACCAGATAACAATATCGTAAACCGCAATAACATATAGTCATACAGTAGTCATACAATATCATTAAGCATTATAGGTACTCATATATAGTCAACATGCATCCTCACACACATATATGGTTCATACAGGAGCATATATGATAAGCAGCACTAGGTAGTCATACAACATATAGCAGTCTACTAGGGGTAGTCATACAGCCACACACATATGTAGTTCTAGATGATATCGACGCGACCATCATCCTCAAGCCATGGCGGTGGGTGTTCCTGATAGTAATTAGGATGGCCTATCCAACACGAAGATTCTTGCCAACGAGGAAGTTCTTCCACCCAACCGAGCTGAAGTGTGTGCGTCCGTCCGTGTCCACGCCGTACGCACAAGTGGTGGCGGAGCCCCTTGCGGTAAGGCGTATTCCACCAGAGCCTTCTTCATCAGGCTCGATACCACAACTCATAGATAGGCTCTTTGGCAATTTCTGAATAAGAAAATCATATCAATTAATAAGTAGCGTCGCACATACTCTTGCAAATATATTTCTACTAAGTATAGTTTCTACTTTATCAAAAACAGTACTACATTTCTACTAAGCTTGAATTCTACTAAGTAAGCATGTAATCGGATTGTACACTAAGTATCACATACCATAACATGTCGATCAACCATGGTACTTGTCAGGCGGGTCACGAGTGGCACCCCGACAAAGTCATCACATGGCGGAATTATGTCCCATAGGTTGCACACCTCGTCCTCGCTAAGCCTTATTCTTCGAGTATAGATGGCTTCATCAAGTGGCTCCTCATCATCTTCATCCGTGTTGAGATAAATGACGGCCAGCTTCGGTCTTTCTGCTCTGAAGGAGAAGTTGATCAACGCACCACCAGTGATACCCATGTGGGAGATGAAACGGTTCCATCCATATCCTCCGATCTGTGACATATTTTCCTTTCTCGACCTCGATAGTGTAGGGACCCCCAGGAGCCTCAAAGGTCACAGTGTCTTCGGTCAGCTTGTTGAATTCCAACCTCACATTGCATGGGACGATCTGTGTATACACAATGATATATACACAATGCATTAATGCCAATAACACTAAAAACAAAATAGTTGTTACAAGTTTCATATATTTGTTACCACCGTTGGAAGAAAACTCGGCTGGAAGTAGATGCCGAACAACGTGCCAGTTGCAAGGCTACTGGCGCATCTTGACTTGCACAGTCGACATGGTGGTGGTGGTGGTGGTCTCGCCATTTTCCTAAAGCAATATTAGAAAAGGATTAACGATCCACTTCAGACAAAAAATCCGGCATGACCTTTGCTAAAAAAGGACATATCGAGCGCCTGAAATTTGCCGGAACGGAAATTAATCAACACTCCGACAAAACATAGGTCACTCGGAGCTGTTACCTGCAAACATGGTTACTTGGGCATCATATTTGAGCGACACTAGATATACATGTTTATATCTACATCATATGAGCAATTCTTGAGCAACACTAAATAAACTAGTTGTACTAAAAAATCTACATCATCATCTATTCAAAATGTTCTATACCTAAAACATCTACATCATCATCCACTATTACTATTTCTTTTACTAAACCCTAAAAATATGCCCTAAGTTCACAATATAACAAGTAAAGAACATTTTTTCAAATTCTACCAACTAAAAATTTCCATTACTAAAATTTCTAATCAAAAGACCTAAAATTTCCTATTCTATTCAAAACACCTAAAATAGGCTAAAAATATTCTATTACAGAACCTACATTCTACAATGTCAACATTCTAAAATCTACATTTAAACTACCTACATTCTACAAGAATAGAGAGAAGGGAGGGAGGAGGGGTAGGAAGGAGGGAGGGAGGAGTGGGAGGAAGGAGGGAACATATGGGAAGGATGGGGAGAGAGGAGGAGGGAGGTAGGAGGAGCTACCTCGGTGGCGGTGACAGTGGGGGGGGAGCGATGGTAGCGGGATGGAGGAGGGAGGGGCGACGGCCGGCGGGATGGAGGAGGGAGGGGGCGACGACTGGCAGCAGGATGAGGGAGGGAGGGGGCGACGACCGGCGGCGGGATGGAGGAGGTCGAGGGCGACAATGCGGCGGCGGTGGACGACAGGGCCGGTGCGGGGGAGAGTGAGTTGGAGCAGAGAGAGGAGAGTGAGGGGCGGCCCAGTGATAGGATGGCTTTAGCAATAGCGCGTATCTAGGTAACGCGCTGCTGCTAAACGACCTAGCAGTAGCGCCTTCCTATAAAAAACGCTACTGCTAAGTGTAAGCATGCAAAAATACATTGACCATCAATGCAAAAATACATTGGCCATCGATGATCTTTTTGTGTACAATCTGAACTGTCAATATGAGTCCTCTCCCGGTAGAAACCGGAGAAGACACATATTGCGGCCACAAATTCTACACATAGAGTTCAATGAAGACCAAGAGGTTGTGATAGCTTGAGAAGTAACATATTTAAGGTGGTGAACACCCTATTCGCGGAGCAAGGTGGGACTAAACTTGTGGACTGAACTTAGCAGTAGCAAGTTTTATCGAAAGGCGCTGCTGCTAACATCAATAGCAGTAGCGCGCTATGTAATACAGTGCTACTGCTATAACAAGCTTGACGGCAAGGTCATGGAAATTATAGCAGTAGCGCGGTTTACAAACAACGCGGTACTGCTATGTTCCTTTCAGCAGTGTGTTTTAGTGGCACGCGCTACTGCTAAATAGCAGTAGCGCCGTATTTTAAAGCGCGCTGCTGGTAAAATTCTGTGTATAAGGTTTTTCCTAGTAGTGTCATCAAAGCGTATATTCCAACTCCGAGATGATTGCACCAGTCCATAAATGGATCGCCGGAGCTTGCACATTTTGTTAGCATCTTTAGGATCGAAAAAACCTTCTGGTTGCATCATATACAACTCTTCTTTTAAGAAATCCATTAAGGAATGCAGTTTTGACGTCCATTTGCCAGATTTCATAATCATAAAATGCGGCAATTGCTAACATGATTCGGACCGACTTAAGCATCTCTATGGGTGAGAAAGTCTCATCGTAGTCAACTCCTTGAACTTGTCGAAAACCTTTGACGACAAGTCAAGCTTTGTAGACAGTAACATTACCAGCAGCATCGGTCTTCTTCTTGAAAATCCATTTATTCTCTATATGGGTCGCTGATCATTGGGCAAATCCACCAAAGTCCACACATTGTTCTCATACATGGATTCTATCTCAGATTTCATGGCCTCAAGCCATTTATCAGAATCTGGGCTCATCATAGCTTCTTCATAATTTGTAGGTTCGTCATGGTCAAGTAACATGACTTCTAGAACAGGATTGCCGTACCACTCTAGTGCGGTTCATGCTTTGGTTGACCTACGAGGTTCAGTAGTACCTTGATCTGAAGGTTCATGATCATTATCATTAGCTTCCTCTCTAGCTGGTGTAGGCATCACGGGAACGGATTTCTCGGATGAGCTACTTTCCAAACTGAGAGAAGGTATAATTACCTCATCAAGTTCTATTTTCCACCCACTCACTTCTTTCGAGAGAAACTCCTTCTCTAGAAAGGTTCCATTCTTGGCAACAAAGATCTTGCCTTCGGATCTATGGTAGAAGGTGTACCCAATTGGTTCCTTAGGGTATCCTATGAAGACGCACTTCTCCGATTTAGGTTCGAGCTTATCAGGCTGAAGCCTTTTGACATAAGCATCGCATCCCCAAATTTTAAGAAACGACAGCTTAGGTTTATTGCCAAACCATAGTTCATACGGTGTTGTCTCAATGGATTTTGATGGTGCCCTATTTAACGTGAATGCAGTTGTCTCTAATGCATAACCCCAAAACGGTAGTGGTAAATCGGTAAGAGAAATCATAGATCGCACCATATCAAATAAAGTATGGTTACGACGTTCGGACACACCATTACGCTATGGTGTTCCAGGTGGCGTGAGTTGTGAAACTATTCCACATTGTTTTAAATGAAGGCCAAACTCGTAACTCAAATATTCACCTCCACGATCAGATCGTAGAAACTTTATTTTCTTCGTACGATGATTGTCCACTTCACTCTGAAATTTTTTGAACTTTTCAAATGTTTCAGACTTGTGTTTCCTTAAGTAGATATACCCATATCTGCTTAAATCATTTGTGAAGATCAGAAAATAACGATACCCGCTGCGAGCCTCAACACTCATCGGACCGCATACATCAGTATGTAGTATTTCCAATAAGTCATTGGCTCGCTTCCTTGTTTCAGAGAACGGAGTTTTAGTCATCTTGCCCAAGATACAAGGTTCGCAAGTATCAAATGATTCCAAAAGTCCATCTACATGGAGTTTCTTCATGCGCTTTACACCAATATGACCTAAATGGCAGTGCCACAAATATGGTGAACTATCATTATCGACTTTGCATCTTTTGGCATCAATATTATGCATATGTGTATCACCACAATCGAGATTCAACAGAAATAGACCACTCGTCAAGGGTGCATGACCATAAAAGATATTACTCATATAAATAGAACAACATTATTCTCTGATTTAAATGAATAACCGTCTCGCATTAAACAAGATCCAGATATAATGTTCATGCTCAACGCTGGCACCAAATAACAATTATTCAGATCTAAAACTAATCCCGAAGGTAGATGTAGAGGTAGCGTGCCGACAGCGATCACATCGACCATGGAACCATTCCTGACGCGCATCGTCACCTCGTCCTTAACCAATCACCGTTTATTCGTATCCCCTGTTTCGAGTTACAAATATGAGCAACCAAACCGGTATCAAATACCCAGGTACTACTACGAGCATTAGTAAGGTACACATCAATAACATGTATATCAAATATACCTTTGTTCACTTTGACATCCTTCTTATCCGCCAAATATTTGGGGCAGTTCCGCTTCCAGAGACCAGTCCCTTTGTATTAGAAGCACTCAGTTTCAGGCTTAGGTCCAAATTTGGGGTTCTTCCCGGGAGTGGCAACTTGCTTGCCATTCTTCTTGAAGTTCCCCTTCTTTCCCTTGCCCTTTTTCTTGAAACTAGTGGTCTTGTTAACCATCAACACTTGATGCTACTTTTTGATTTCTACCTCCGCAGCTTTGAGCATTGCGAAGAGCTCGGGAATAGTCTTCTCCATCCCGTGCACGAATCCTTTATAGCTTGGTGGCAGTGATTGGAGAACTCTGTCAATAACACTATCATCTGGAAGATTAACTCCCAGCTAAGTCAAGTGATTATGATATCCAGACATTCTGAGTATGTGTTCACTGACAGAATTGTTCTCCTCCATCTTGCAGCTATAGAACTTGTTGGAGACTTCATATCTCTCAACTCGCGCATTTGCTTGAAATATTAACTTCAACTCCTGGAACATCTCATATGGTCCATGACGTTCAAAACGTCTTTGAAGTCCCGCTTCTAAGCCGTAAAGCATGGCACACTGAACTATCGAGTAGTCATCAACACGCGATTGCCAGGCATTCACAACGTCTGCAGTTTCTTGGGGGGTGGTACACCTAGCGGTGCATCAAGGACATAATTCTTCTATGTAGTAATGAGGATAATCTTCAAGTTACAGACCCAGTCTGTGTAATTGCTACCATCATTTTTCAACTTAGCTTTCTCTAGGAACGCATTAAAATTAAAGGGAACGCTAGCACGGGCCATTGATCTATAACATAAATATGCAAAAAACTATCAGGACTAAGTTCATGATAAATTAAGTTCAATTAATCATATTACTTAAGAAATCCCACTTAGATAGACATCCCTCAAGTCATCTAAATGATACGTGATCCAAATCAACTAGACCATGTCCGATCATCACGTGAGATGGAGTAGTCATCAAAGGTGAACATCTCTATCTTGATCATATCTACTATATGATTCACGTTCGACCTTTCGATCTCCAGTGTTCTGAGGCCATGTCTGTACTGAAGGAAATATGCCCTAGAGGCAATAATAAAGTTATTTTTTATTTCCTCATACCATGATAAATGTTTATTATTCATGCTAGAATTGTATTAACCAGAAACATAATACATGTGTGAATACATAGACAAACATAGTGTCACTAGTATGCCTCTACTCACTACAAGAAATATGTCAACTTGCGACTATCACTATTGGTCACTGAAAGGTCATTGTTTTTCATTTGCGACCTTTTTGTGACCAAAAACAGATGGTCAAAAGCTGGCGGTCGTAAACTGAAATTAACGACCTTCTCTGTGAGAAGGTCGTGGAAGGCAATGATACGTCTCCGTCATATCTATAATTTTTTATTGTTCCATGCCAATATTATTCACTTTCATATAGTTTTTGGCAACTTTTTATACTATTTTTGGGACTAACATATTGATCCAGTGCCCAGTGCCAGTTCCTGTCTGTTGCATGTTTTATGTTTCGCAGAATATCCATATTAAACGGAATCCAAACGGGATAAAAATGGACGGAGCTTATTTTTGGAATATTTGGAAAATTCTGGAAGAAGAATCAACGCGAAACGGTGTCCGAGGTGGGCGCCCCCCCCTAGGGCGCGCCCCTGACCCTCGTGACCCGCCTGTAAGGCGGTTGACGCTCTTCTTCGGCCGCAAGAAAACTAATTTTTGGAAAAAAAATCACGGCGAACGTTTCAGGGCAATCGGAGTTACGGATCTCCATATATACACGAAACGGTGAAACAGAGCCAGGAGAGAACGCAGAAACAGAGAGATAGGTCCAATCTCGGAGGGGCTCTCGCCCCTCCCAAGCCATGGGAGCCAAGGACCAGAGGGGAAACCCTTCTCCCATCTAGGGAGGAGGTCAAGGAAGAAGAAGAAGAAGGGGGGCTCTCTCCCCCTTGCTTCCGGTCGCGCCGGAACACCGCCGGGGGCCATCATCATCACCGCGATCTTCACCAACACCGCCGTCATCTTCACGAACATCTCCATCACCTTCTCCCCTCTATCTACAATGGTCCACTCTCCCGCAACCCGCTGTACCCTCTACTTGAACATGGTGCTTTATGCTTCATATTATTATCCAATGATGTGTTGCCATCTTATGATGTCTGAGTAGATTTTCGTTATCCTATTGGTAATTGATGAATTGCTATGATTGGTTTAATTTGCTTGTGGTTATGTTGCTGTCCTTTGGTGCCCATCATATGAGCGCGCGCGTGGATCACACCATAGGGTTAGTTGTATGTTGATAGGACTATGTATTGGAGGGCAAGAGTGACAGAAGCTTCAACCTAGCATAGAAATTGATGCATACGGGATTGAAGGGGGACCAATATATCTTAATGCTATGGTTGGGTTTTAACTTAATGAACGTTAGTAGTTGCGGATGCTTGCTAATAGTTCCAATCATAAGTGCATAGAATTCCAAGTCAGGGATGACATGCTAGCAGTGGCCTCTCCCACATAATACTTGCTATCGGTCTAGTAACGTAGGCAATTGCTTAGGGACAATTTCACAACTCCTACCACCACTTTTCCACACTCGCTATATTTACTTTATTGCATCTTTATCTAAACAGCCCCTACTTTTTATTCACGCGTTCTTTATTATGTTGCAAACCTATCCAACATCACCTACAAAATACTTCTAGTTTCATCTTGTTCTAGGTAAAGCGAACACTAAGCGTGCGTAGAGTCGTATCAGTGGTAGATAGGGCTTGAGAGAATATTTATTCTACCTTTAGCTCCTCGTTGGGTTCGACACTCTTACTTATCAAAAGAGGCTACAACTATCCCGTATACTTGCGGGTCATCAGGCAACGACCAAAACAAAAGGTCATGGATTCCATGACCTTCTGTTTTGGTCACTGGCTGTCTGCCCAGGCCACGTCGGAACCTACGTGGCAATCTAACGTGGCAAAGTTGCGACCAACTGAAAAGGTCATTGATAAGATTCAGCCCGGTCCAATTCGGTGTTTTACATGGGCCGAGCCCAATAATTCAGCCTTTTTAATATTTATTTATTTATGTAAGTTACACGGGCCAAGCCCATTTCAGCCTTTTATTTATTTCTGGGCCGGGGCCTTTTAACATTATTTGGGCCATTATATTTTGGAGTTGGTCCCACTTGTCATCCTCTCACACATTGGGCCCACTTGACAGAAAATTCAAAACTACTTCGATTATTTTCATAAGTGAATCCCGAACATAATCAATATTTCAAACAGAACAGTACAGATGTAGTTCATCAAATAAAACTAACTAAGTCTACTACAATCTGTACATAGTTATTACAACCCAGATATGCCTACTATTACAATATTACAATATTGACATTCTATTACAATCAAATAGAAGAGACGACTCTTTGCTGAGTAGAGCTATATGGTTTCGAACTTCAAATTTTGTAGACCTGGAGCTCCTGAACACAAAGACAAACATCATTAGAGATTAGAGTGTACACATGCTAGGTCTAGCATTGGTTAAAAATAACTAATAATCACATGACGAATCTGAATGCAGCATATAAAAGGAACTAGTTCATTTCATCAGTATGAGATCTAACTGTTTGCCACTCGGTAGATAACCTACCAGGGAAGCCTTGATATAAACAGGGGTACATGTAAATTTATGTGTTCAGATGCTTGAATACATCGCCAGGAACTGTAAGTACAGAACATGTAACATGGTGGCTACATAAACAGAACGAGATGTGGCATGCTTCAAAGCCCGAGCCCGTGCTATGCCAATATATAATCAGGTGCAGCTTAAATATACGTGGGCACATACTGAAAGGAACAAGATAGCATGATGATATCCGATCGACTAGATTTGGGAGAAACCTGATCGAGCCAACACAAAAAATAAATAGAGCAAGATTTGAGCTGCACCTACAGAGTGTTACTTATAGTGGAACTGCAGGAGACTTGCTCAGATTTAGTCAACACGAATTGTAAGTGTAAAGCAGATCATCTTGGCTGTAACACACGAAAAGAAAAGCAGTGTGTTTTTTAGACTGCATGGTCAACAACAACAACAAATGTACAGAATGTTTAGGTACACAAGCATGGTATACAAGCATGCGTAGCAAGTATTAAAAGTTCAATCTGTTTGGTGGAAGGCACCATTGATCTCGTTCTCACAGCCATACTTACACGCACACATGCAGTTTTAATTAATTAAATGAGCAGGCAAGAAAAGCAATTACAAATCTAGGGGCAGGAGGTAGTGAGAGCAACTCAAATATACACTACTAAAGGGATCGTCAAGATGTAGGGGATGGAGGTGTCTCACTTGGTTTCAAAATAAGATGCACACAGAGACAGCCACATAAATATAGCAGTGCATAGTACTGAGGAAACAGGGACATCTCTTTGCCAGCATGTATAATTCGGAGCAGCAATAGCGAGCAAAGGAAGATGAGAGGGAGATGGAGAAGCTCAGTGATACGCTTGTCATACGGAGCAAACCCAGCGACCTCCCTGATCAAGTTCCTGACGAAATGCACCCTCTTGGTACCTTTCTGCAAACCAAAATGGTAACCGGTCAGAACAATGAGAATGAAAAACTTAAATAGGAGTAAACATCACAATAATATGAATTCTTACTACCACAAAGGATCTATTGCACTTGAGAATGAAGGAATTGTTACATATTCAACAAATTCAGAATCTAAACTGAATTTCTTCTACCAAATAAACTAGAATGCCTCAAATCCAGTGTGCTAAGAGTATTTATGTATCTACACTACATAGTCAAAGAAATTTCGAAAGAAAGCCCATGTTGTGAAATCCAGGCAGCTATATGAAATATGTTGTTGGCACACAAGATTGACAATATCTACTTCAGAGTTCTGCAGAAACTCTGAAGCCGACATACTCAAGTCGAAAATAGTATGGAAGGGCAGACAGAGATGTCAAATGTGAATCAAATCAAAATCAGCCTTCCATACAGTGAAACAAACAAACAAACAGCTCTGTATTGTGATCTACTAGTATTAACAAACAGTGAAAATCTCACATCAATGATCTTAGAGGTGTATGTGATACAGTAAAACAAACAAACAAACAGCTCTGTGTTGTGATGTACTACTAGAAATATACTTGAAGCAAATAAAACTAACTTGTAACTAAGGATATTCCATGGATAGGAGAGATGCACCGAGTTAACATGATGGGAATGTAGTGAAATTTTGGACAAGAATGACAGTAGGTCAAAAGTGATATAGCAGAAATGTTTGTGGATGGATATATTTTTCTCAGATCTGTATTGAGCAAGTGTAGGAGGTAGGAATAAGCCAATGTACATAGATGGACACAATTTGCCAACATCTAGAAGTATAAGAACATCAACATATTTTGGAGCATGACAATTATTCTTTTTGAGGATTACTGCTGCATTATAGAAATGGGATTACCTGGTGATAGATGGCATTGTTGCTAGAAGCAGAGCACATGCATAAATTATTGGAATTAAAGTCCTAGGTTTGTTCTTCCTCAGCCACATCAAGGATCCTAATGCAGCAAGGGAGAGGGTCATCACCTGTAGAAGTACAAAAGTAAGTCTTCTGAAATTAGGATAATATAAACAAGGAACCTGACATTATATTTTTTCACACTATATAATAGCATTACAAGATTGGAATTTGCTTCAAGTCCTTGAAATATGTACTCCCAAGTAAATTCAAGCCCTCGTGCCCCGATCCAGAGAGGTGCCAGCCGGTGCAGGACTGAATTAGCAAAAGCCCAGCCTGAAACCCCAAACATGTCAAATAGATCAATGGTAGTCAATATAAGGTTAAATTACAGCTAGAAATAAATCGAAGTATTGCATCTGTTCCAAATTTATCTGGAGTAATAAACTTAAGAAGGTCCAATTCAATTAAAATAATAAAATAAAGTAAAAGCATTCAATTTCCTGAGAAACGCTATCAGTAGCCAAATAAGCATGTCTCTATTCTTCCATGCAACTGGTGATAAGCATAGAAAACTATACTAGGGTAGTATGCCAAAAAGTAAAACATAAATAGGCAATGTAAATTGTCATGTGGTAACAATAAAAAGAACCAAGAATAACAAACAGGCTAAGCTGACAATATCAGGATGACAAGCTTCAACTTGTACTGTGATTTTTGGACAAACAGAATTGCATAACACGGAAGATAACCAGTACAAACCATGAAAAATTGAGATGCCATTTATAACCTTTTAATAACTCATGGAATATCGAAGACAAAAAAAATCCTGCTGAATGGCATACAACCCTCGGCAACCAGTTTGCTCTCAAAACTGGTACATGGATTTTAGATAGAGTAAAAAGTCTAGTTGAGTGGTCACTCCAAAGAACAAATTAATTGTATAAGTCAAGTAGTTGGCAAGAGCACATTAATCAAACAACTAAAAAGTTTCTCAAGCAATGATAGATCAATGAATGGTGGATTGTTTGGGCATGTCAATAATGGTGCTAAGAATCCACGACTAGTTACTCACCTTTACAAGTGCTGCTCCCAGATAAACAAGAGCTGCTTTTACACTAGTGCCATCGTGTCATACTCTGACCTGCAAAAGGTAGTATGGGAAACTTATTACTGCTTGTACACCAGTGTTTAATGCAGCAGATCAATACCTCATTTATGGTTCTTATTTCGACGCGTCGCACACGATAGTATGTGAAAGTTATTAGTGGACTACACCCCTTAAACATTGGTACTTATCTTTTAACAATCACACACTAACAGCTTTCATTTCTCTAATCTTGTGTGCTGTGCAATTTTCTTCCAATGTGCATCAGTGATATCAATTTTGATAAGTCGTGAACCAAACAGTTCAGAATCCATCAACGAATATGGACTACATTGTGAAATTTTGTTGCAATGTGCATCGGTTGAAGATCAAACCTGGACGTCTCCAAGGCTGGTGCCGATGGCGAGGTAGGAGCCCTCGCGCGTCCAGTGCACAGTGCAGACGCTGTCCCTCGGCCCCAGATCGCACAGCTTGGTAACCTGGACGACGATGCCATTAGCAATCTGACCTGCGCGTGATCCATGGATGCAACAAGAAGATGCAAGAAAGAAAGAAAGGCACCTTGCTGCTGGATGCGGACCAGAGGTAGACGCAGGTGCCGAGGCTGACGACGAGCATGTTCTACGAGGACCAGTCGACGAGGTTCAGGTAGAATTCGTCCTGCAGGGACGGCGCGTCCAGCACCTGCACGCCGGTGACGACCACACACCAGTTAGTAGTAGATCGAAGATCAGAGAATTCGGTGCGCGTGAGGTGTTTGCGGGAATGGGCGGGCGGGGCGGATCGAACCTTGTGGGGAGTCTTGGGGACCTTGCGGGGCGCCTTCTTGGGGGTGGGGGAGCCGGCGCCGCTGGCGCAGTCCAGCTTCTTAGCGAAGGGGGAGGAGGGCGCGGAGGAGCGTTCCGTCTTGAAGTGGAAGAGGTTGTTGGAGCCTGCCTGTCACCACCGGGGGAGGCGTCGCCCCCGAAGAGCTCCACGCGGAGGAGGCGCGAGTAGGCGCTGCCGTCGTCCCTGGAGCCGGAGCCAGGGGAGGGGCGGTCGGCGAGCGCGAATTTGTGGAGGCACTCCATGTTCATGAAAGCTTCGCGAAGGTAGGGTTTGGGGAAAGGGCGACGAGGATTGGTGCGGCCGCGATCTGGAAGGGAGGAGGTGGCGGCTGCGATATGGAAGGGACGAGCGCGGATCCGAACGCGGCCTTGGGAGAGAAGGGGAGGGGAGGGGTTGTCGGCGACCGGGGTTGGGGGAGAGGACGGAGGACGGCGGCGGCGGCTAGGTGGTTGGGGATCGAGAGATTGAGACGGAGGAGGATTGAGAGGGTGGCGGCTGTGGGACGAGAGGGGGAGAGTGGATCGGGGGAGAGGAGTGGATCGGGGAAGTTAGGGTTTGGGTGAGAGGGTGAGGGGGTGAGGGCTGCCGTTGGATCCAGAAGCATCCGACGGTGGTTGATGCATGATCCGCGTGATATGCCTATGGACCAATCAGAGTGCACCAAACAATTTGAAGATTTTTTGACCATATAAATTGGTCAGGATTGATTACATACAAATTTTTCATTTCATTTTTCAATGCTCAAAATGTGTTCTTTTGTGAAAGACCTATCAAATATTTGTTCAAATGATGTCATATGTTGCACAATTTTACATCTTAGATTGGCAAACAACATTGACAAAGGGAGTTTTTATTCCTTTTGCATGAAAAAACAATTTTCCATTTCTTGAGTGCCCAAAATAAGTTTTTTTGGTAAGGAATTACCATATATTTGTTGCAAAATTGTACCAAATCAATTTTCTAAAATACTAGGCCATATATAATGCATAATTGACCAAATGGTTAGGTGTCAAAAGTTTCGATGCACCTCTCATCAAAACGACAAATTTCCGCTGATTCAGAAGAAAGCGGGTAAAATTTGTACTGCAGCTGCCTCATAGTTTGCTCTTTATTTTTTCCAAAAATCATTTCTAGGTACATAAGTATCTATTTAATCAGAGAAACACCAAAAAAATTCCAAGATTCAACCACTAGCTACGAACGGTCATGCCCGCCGTTTTGACCGCATTTTGAAACGGGCATAAAAAATTCAGAAAAAATCAAAAAATTGGAAAACCTTCGCATTGTGTCATAATATATGACCAAGTTTCCAGGAAAAATAATAAACTTGTAATACGGAAATTATTTTAAAAAACTGTTCTCAGAAACGAGCTATCATGTGTGGAGATCAATGGCTTTCAAGCCAAATGATCAATCTTATGGCCACATTCGTGGCATAGTTTGTTCAAATGATCTCATATTGTGCACAAGGGTGCATATTGAAATGGTAAATAACGTTGCCTAAGGAAATTTTCATTTTCTTTGGACGAAAAAATCATTTTCCATTTTTCGAGTGCCCAAAATGAGGTTTTTTTGTGAAGGATCTACCATATATTTGTTGCAAAATTGGATCAAATCAATTTTCTAAAATACTAGGCCATGTTTAACGCACAATTGGCCAAATGGTTGGGTGTCAAAAGTTTTGATCCACCCCTGGTGAAAAAGACAAATTTCCGCCGATTTAGTTGGAAGCGGGTCAAATTTGAACTGCAGCTGCCTCATAGTTTGCTCTTTATTTTTTCCAAAAATCATTTCTAGGTACATAAGTATCTATTTAATCAGAGAAACACGAAAAAAATTCCAAGATTCAACCACTAGCTACGAACGGTCATGCCCGCTGTTTTGACCGCATTTTGAAACGGGCATAAAAAATTCAAAAAAATTCAAAAAATTGGAAAACCTTCGCATTGTGTCATAATATATGACCAAGTTTCCATGAAAAATAATAAACTTGTAATACGGAAATTATTTTAAAAAAGTGTTTTCAGAAACGAGCTATCTTGTGTGGAGATCAATGGCTTTCAAGCCAAATGATCAATCTTATGGCCACATTCATGGCATAGTTTGTTCAAATGATCTCATATTGGGCATAAGGATGCATATTGAAATGGAAAACAATGTTGCCTAAGGAAAATTTCATTTTCTTTGCACGAAAAAATCATTTTCCATTTTTCGAGTGGCCAAAATGAGGTTTTTTTGTGAAGGACCTACCATATATTTGTTGCAAAATTGGACCAAATCAATTTTATAAAATACTAGGCCATATTTAATGCACAATTGATAGAATGGTTGGGTTTCAAAAGTTTCGATCCACCTCTGGTGAAAAAGACAAATTTCCGCCGATTCAGTTGGAAGCGGGTCAAATTTGAACTGCAGCTACCTTATTGTTTGCTCTTTATTTTTTCCAAAAATCATATCTAGTTACATAAGTATCTATTTAAGCATAAATACATGGTTTGGTGGCAATACGTCGAGGTTTGTATGGTGGCCCAGGGCCCCAACTCTAGAGCACGTAAACTCGCATGCCCGCCGCGTGACCTTGGCGTTGACATGCGTTCTGGGAGGCCTAGGCATGTCTAGTGGGTTGGGCACTCCCCGGGTAGGTGCTGGGAAGAGAATTACAACAGAAGAATCTCACGAGGAGACCGACCTATGCTCGAAGATGAATTAGTAGCCAAGTGTTTGATTAGCGGCACGGGAAATGCACATGGCCAATGGGCGTGAGTTTTGGCTAAGGATGATCATCTACTAAGAAGAATGTCTTCACAAAATTTTAGCTCAAAAGGAGGATCCTAGGTGGTACTTACTTTGCAAAGTACCACATTGGACAAAAATATTAATGTTGAAGCTGGGCTCAAAATAATGAATGGATTGAGCTGAAATTTGGTGGAGGATGGTTATTTGGGCATCGGAAAGCACTGTAGAAAATTGATACCATTTGGACATGCCAAAGCGGTACTTCCTTCACAATGCTCTTCTCTAGACAGAAACTTGGGAAAATTAGCGAGAGAAATTGGAAGAATGAAATGAGCTCAAATTTGGTGTAGGTAAGTTACATAGGTATGGTCATGCTCTGGTAAATTTTCAGATCATTTGGGTAAGCCTAGCTAGTACTTACTTCACAAAGCTTCTCTCGAGGTAGAAACTTTGGAAATTTCCTGAGAAAGATTTACACGGAAAATGGAGCTGAATATTATCATGTGGCAATGATTTGGGTATGGAAGAGTGCCCAAAAAGTTCGAGGGTAATAGGAGGGGTCTAGATAACACTTGCTTTGCAACGTGCCAACCTGGCCATAAAATATAAATTGAACCTGGGCTCACATAGATGATTTGACTGAGCTGCAATTTGGAGGAGGGTGATAATTTGGGCATATGAAGGAACTGTATAAATTTCATGTCATTTGGATATATAAAAAAGGTACTTCCTTCACAATGCTTCTAGGTGGACAAAAACTTTGGAAATTTGCCGAGGAAGATTTGCTAGGAAAATGGAGCTGAATTTTGTCATGAGGCAATGATTTGGATAGGAAAGAGTGCCCAAAAATTTCGAGGGCTATCAAGAATATAAATTGCACTTCCTTCATAAAGTGTTGTTGTGAACAGAATAGGAAAATGAATATTGTTGAATTAGTTTTGAACTAGGCAAGTAAGGATTTTTACATATTTGACGAAGATATGACCCAAAGAATTTATGAGATTTTTTGGGAATTTTGGGAATGACAGAAATATAGGTTGCTTCACAACCTAGGGCAAAAATTGACACATGGACATGACACATAGGCAAAACTGATGAGGTGGCGCCAAGTCATACCAATCCACCAAAATTTACAAGGTTATGACCATCTATATTGGTCATGATCAGCTAGAAATAAGGCAGCGGACTAGTGCTGTCTGCTTTATGACCATTTTGTGTAAGGAAATTACGACCTTTCTGACCAAAATGGCCGATATAGTTTAGGGTTTGGAGCCCCCCGAATAGCTTTTGACCAATTGGTCTCAAATGGTCATAGATCTATGACCAATTCTTCCAGGTTCACTGACAGAAGGGCACTAGTTGACATATCTTTTGTAGTGACTTGACTAGCTCGTTAATGAAAGATGGTTGAGTTTCCTAGCCATAGACATGATTTGTCATTTGATTAACAGGATCACATCATTAGGACAATGATGTGATTGACTTGACCCATTCCGTTAGCTTAGCACTTGATCATTTAGTTTACTGCTATTTCTTTCTCCGTGCACTACTAGGGAAAAGCCTAGCAGCAGCGCGGGTTTTAGGCCTATCAGTAGCGCGGGCAGGAGCGCTACTGATACGACGCTACAGCTAAAGGTTAGCAGTAGCGTCGGTTGACAAGCGCTACTGCTACATCGACTTAGTAGTAGCGCCTTCCCCACACAGCGCTACTGCTAATTACTAGCAGCGCCTCTCCGAGCCCGCGCTACTACTACTATTCCGTATTTTATTTCTTTTTTGTTTCATGTTGTATTCATACACCTCTATACAAGTTTTCATACAGCAGCAATTTAGATTTTGTTTTTACATCATAATGAGTTATTACATCACTGGGTGAAAGAACCGTGGACTAGTTTCAAGTGGATGGACATCCACTTGAAACTAATCCGCAGTTCTTTCACGCAATGATATAATAAATATCATCATCATCATCATCATATCATTAACAACTTATCATGATAATACATCATTGTCATATAACACACTACTAGGGAAAACCTTATACACAGAAATTTAGCAACAGCGTGGTTTAAAAACAGGCGCTACTGCTAACTAGCAGTAGCGAGCTTAACGGAACCGCGCTACTAATAACTAGGTAGCAGTAGCGCTCTGTGTGGAACAAGCGCTACTACTATAATTGCCATGGATTTGCCTCCAGGCTAGATATAGTAGTAGCGCCCTTCCCTGGACGCGCTGCAGCTAAAGTACTTAGTAGCAGTGTTTTTCTGCAGAACTCGCTGCGGCTAAGTGTTGCACCTAATTAAGTTTAGTCCCATACTGCTAAGCGAACAAGGTGTTTACCACCTTAAATATGTTACTTCTCAAACTACCTCGAGCACTTGGTCTTCATTGAACTATATGTGTAGGATTTGTGGCTGCAATATGTATCTTCACCAGTGCCTATACAGGTACTGTGAGGATTCATGTTGACTATTTAGATTCTACACAAAAAGATCAATGATGACCAATGTATATTTTTGATGCGTGCATAGACTTAGCAGTAGCGTTTTTCTGTAAAACGCGCTATAGCTACTTTAGCTATAGAGTGTTTCCTAAAGCGCGCTACTGCTAGTTCCCCTACTCCTCTGTCGCCGCCGCCCGAGCCCGAGCCTGCCCTCACCGCCGCCGCCCGAGGCCACCCTCAACCTCACCGCCGCCGCCCGCCGCCGCTCTCGATCTCACCGTCACCGCCGCCTCCCCCACCCCCTCCGCTCTCGACCTCACCGCCGCTCTCGACCTCACCGTCGTCCGTCGCCGCCGCCGCCGTCGTCCATCCGCCACCGAGGTACTCCCTCCTTCCGTCCCTCCTCCTCCCACCGCGCCCTCCTCCCTCCTCCTCCCACCGCGCCATCCTCCCTCTGCCTGCGGCCGCCCCCTCCTCCCTCCTCCGCCGGCAGCCCTCCTCCCAGCGCCCCTCCCTCCTCCTCCTCCGGCCGGCCCCTCCCCCTCCTCCGCCGGCCGCCCGCTCCCCCTCCTCTCTCCTCCCTCCCTCCCTTGTCTCTGTTCTTGCAAATCGTAGGTGTTTTGAATAAAATAGAAGTAAGAAAATTTAGGGTAGAACTAGGGTAGTAGATTTTTTAGCAAGTGTTTAATAGAAAATAGTTTCTTTAGTAAGTGATTAATATAACTAGTTTATTTATATTAGGTACTTAATAGAACTAGCTTATTTGGTAAGTGCTTAATAGAACTAGTTTATTTATAGTAAGTGCTTAATAGAACTAGTTTATTTAGTAAGTAGTTAATAAAACTAGTTTATTTAGTAAGTAGTTAATAAAACTAGTTTATTTAGTGTTGGGATTATATATAAGATATTTTCAAATGTTTTTTTTCATATTTTGAACCATTGAAATGCAATGACCATCGATTAATGGCCTATGTTTTGCCGGAGTGTTGATTAATTTCCGTTCCGGCAAATTTCAGGCGCTCGATATGTCTTTTTTAGCAAAGGTCATGCCGGATTTTTTGGGTTTTGCCGTCGAGTTATAATCTTTGAATTTTGAACACAGGAGATGTCTGATGACGATGGGATCCCGGAGTGCCGGTACTGTACGATGACCGTGGTGTGTGCAATAGGTTTCCTCACCTGCAAAATGATAAGTTTTTCACCGTGAAGCTGGAAGAGACCTTCGATGTTTGTACGGTACGCAACGACAAGCATTTCATCATAATAAATATCATCACTTGTGCTTCTTTTGTTCAACGTGTAATTTATGGATTTTTTTCAATACGACTAGTACATCCCGTGCCATGCTAGACCATATGTATTGGAGGAGCTTGGTTTTGGTTTAGATGACTTTGAGAATGTGGAGACGAGGAGGGCTCACTTAAGAACTAAACATGGTTATGAGTTTCTGGTTAAGTTCTACAATGCGGTCGATCGCTCCCATTTCGGTTGCTCTAATTGGGAAGCTCTCTGCAAGGCATATGGATTTGAGGAGGGAATGCGAATAAGATTTGATATTCGTCCAGAAGATTATGATGACGATGATAATATCGACATCTGGGTGGATGTGGATATGCCTCCAGTTTTACCTAGATGTGAGTTTGTCAAACTAATTTGTTAAGTTTAGTAATTTATGTTGTTAATTTAAAAATATTTGGTGTTCGTCCGTACTAAACTTATTTATTTATAATTGCACTACAGGAATCAGCTATTTCGCCGTCTGCCACGGCGGACGGCAGAGGCATGAACGGCGGACGGCAAAGGCCTTTGCCGTCAGCCGCGGACGGCAAAAGGCTCCGGCAAAGTAGGCTACGGTAAAGAGCTACTTTGCCGTCTGCTTCCTGGCGGCTGACGGCAAAGGGCCTTTGCCGTCTGCGGTGGACGGCAAAGAGAGCAGACGGCAATAATTGGCTGTCTTTGCCGTCAGCCGCGGACGGCAAAAGGCTCAGTCCGTTAAGTGGCTAATGGCAGGCCTTTGCCGTCCGCCGCTGACGGCAAACTTTCTAGTGTCTTTGCCGTCCGCCACTATAGGCAAACTTTCTAGTGTCTTTGCCGTCTGCCACTGTAGGCAAACTGACCAACTGGGTCAGCTCCCAGGAAGCACAGTTGGCTGCCACCTGGCTTCTTTGCCGTCAGCGGCTGACGGCAAAGAGCCCGTTGTCGCCGGTGGCAGACGGCAAAGAGCCTGCATATTGGCTCTTTTTCTGTTTTGTATTAAATCCAACAATTTTCACAGCAAATATATATGACATATATAGATATATTTCACAGGCCTATTTAACAGCAAACATATCACATATATCCAGCACATAAGTTCCATACATTCATACATAAGCAAGTTCCATCCATTCATACATAAGCAAGTTCCATCCATACATATTACATAACCAAGTTCCATCCATCCATTCATACATAAGCAAGTTCCATCCATACATAAACAAGCACTCCATAGCAAGCTAGCTTCCATGAAGTGAATGAAATCTGCAAAATGGCAAAATAAGAAAGTTAGAAATAGGTGACTAGAATAAGAAGACTAGAACAAGAAGAGTAGAACAAGAAGAAGACTAGAACAAGAAGAGTAGAACAAGAAGAAGACTAGAACAAAAAGAGTAGAACAAGAAGAAGACTCGAACAAGAAGAGTAGAACAAGAAGAAGACTAGAACAAGAAGAAGACTAGAAAAAGAAGAGTAGAACAAGAAGAAGACTAGAACAAGAAGAAGACTAGAACAAGAAGAGTATGTCATTTATGAGCTAACTTACGTGAAATGGATCATATATGAGCTAACTAAGTGGAAATGGGTCGTTTATGAGCTAGCTAAGGTGAAATGGATCATTTATGAGCTAACTTAGTTGAAATGGGTCGTTTATGAGCTAACTAAGGTCAAATGGATCGTTTTTGAGGTAACTAAGGTGAAATGGATCGTTTTTAGCTAACTTAGGTGAAATGGATCATTTATGAGCTAACTTAGTTGAAATGGATCGTTTTTGAGCTAACTTAGGTGAAATGGATCATTTATGAGCTAATTTAGTTGAAATGGATCTTTTTGAGCTAACTTAGGTGAAATGGGTCATTTTAAAGCTAACGTAGGTAAAATGGATCATTTAGGAGCTTATCTAGGTAAAATGGGTCATTTTTGAGCTAACTTGGATGAACTGGATCATTTATAAGCTAACCAAGGTAAAATGGGTCATTTTACAGCTAACTTAGGTAAAATGGATCGTTTATGAGCTAACTAAGCTAATTATGCAATTTTTGACATAAGTAAGCTAAGTACAGATCGTTTTAGAGCTAACTTAGGTAAAATGGATGGTTTTGGAGGTCAGTAAGCTTATTAAGTCATTTTGGAGAGGTGCGTCTGGAATGGAAGACCTCACACCACGCGCCGACGAAGAAGGGGCCTTGGCGCGCTCCCGACCAGCGCCCACCATCTTTCAACACCTGCCATGACAAACAGTAAACGAAATTAGTACAACATAAAAAAAAGACCGACATGAATAATAATATGTGTATCACTTAAGTGTATCATCATCAAGTACAACATAAAAAAATTTAATACCTGACACTACTAATAATCTCGATCAGTATCATCAATAAATGCATAATCATCATCATCACTATAATCAATGACGGGCTCATAGGGTTCAGTGGCATCAACATGTGGAAGGCCACCTTGACGTAATCGGTCAAGCAATGACAGGTCATCCGCAGCAGTAACCTCTTCTTGTTCCGGCTCTTCTTTTTCCTTCTCTGGGGTGATGTCGGATTCACTGTCGCTGTCTATTTCAATGTTTTGGGGTGAAGTATAGCGGTTCTTGAAATGCTTTTTGGAAAGACGTGTCTCTTGGAAGAATTCTCCTTCATATGTGTCTGGGTTAATGTGAGGTTCATAATCCTCTTCCTTTGGGGGAGATAGTCTAGCACGTGGCGGCACTTCATAAACGACATCCCAACCTTTCAGATTTGGATTAGTTTGGCAGGCCCACGGTAGATAGAATACTTGGGTCGCCTGTTGAGCCGTAATATAGACATCAGGAACATCTAAATGGGTGCTTTGGTTGATTTCAACTAGCCCTATATGTTCATGAGTCCTTCTAGTCTCCTTCGGCTGAAACCAATAACATTTGAAGACTACGACATTCGGTGGGTTTTCACCATAGAATAGAAGTTCATAAATTGCTTCATCTCTCCCATAATACTTGGTACCTCCTTCGCCGATAGCAGATACACAACAATTTGTAGACTTTCGGTCGGCCATAGATAGCTCTTTGCCATAGGTACGAAAGCGATACCCGTTGATGTCGTATTTGTCAAATGAATGGACCTTATAGTCAAAACCATTAGCGACTTGTCTCAATTCAGCGTCCATAGACTCTGAATTAGCCTACAAGTTTAATATGAAAGGATTGTTGCATTACGCACAAATTAGCGAATGAAATGAAATTGTCTAATAGAAATTACCGTTTGTTTGAACCAAGAGATGAAACCGGGATAGCCGCCTCCTTGCTTTGCGAGAAGCTCATACTCTTCGACAGAATCCTTTTGGATCACCGCTCCATACGAGAATAAGGCGACGTATCGACTGTATGAAATATCCAGGAATAAGAGCAGTTCAAAGGAAATAGAAGTTGCGAAACAATGTACCGAGAACTTACTCGATGTACGGCCGCACTTCTATCAGGTTGTTGAAGATATACAACAAAATGGTCCGCCATTGTTCGTTATCCAAAGATACTGGATTTGAAACACAGGCTGGTGCGAGATTTCCTTTGAATAGGCTGAGGTTGGATCCACCCTTTTTAGGGTCGTCAGCATTGTACCGAGGCTTCGGATTATGCAAATGACGATTTTTGGCTTCGTAGTGTGCTGTCACGAAGTTTGCCGCCTCCTCAGTGATGAATGCCTCAGCCATCGATGCTTCAATTCTACGTTTATTTTTACATTTTTGTCGAAGCGTCTTCTGCATCCTCTCAGTTGGGTAGCACCAACGATTTTGCATGGCCCCCCCAATCTTGCCTCGGTCGGGAGATGTAAAATCAAATGTTGCATTGGATTAAAGAAGCCCGGTGGAAAGATCTTCTCTAACTTGCAGATCAACTCCGGCGCCAACTCTTCCATTTCTTCTAGCACGCCAGGCGATAGTTCTTTCGCACAAAGAACACGGAAGAAATAGCTGAGTTCTGCCAGTACTAGCCATTCATCCTCAGGGATGAAGCCACGCAACATCACCGGCATTACCCGCTCAATCCATATGTGCCAATCATGACTCTTGAGACCAAATATCTTCAATTTATCAAGACTGGCTCCCCTCTTTAGATTCGCTGCATACCCATCGGGGAACATCAACTGCATTTTCACCCACAAGATAATTTCCCTCATAGCTGGCCCTCCAAGATTGAACCATGCCTTTTGCTTCGTCCAGTTCTGCTTTCCTTTCGGTTCTTTCATGTTTTGTAACGGCCTATCACATAGCGCCTCCAGATCAACTCTAGCCTTAGTATTATCCTTTGACTTCCCATCTATGCCGTACAATGTACCAAAAAGTGCCTCGGCGATATTCTTCTCAGTGTGCATCACGTCGATGTTGTGTGGGCAAAGGAGGTCTTTGAAGTAAGGCAGATCCCATAAGCATGTTTTGTGAGTCCAGGCGTGTTTAGAATTATACCCCTTGAAGTACCCTGGACGCTCTGGATCTGGCTCGACAGCGTTTAACTGATCCAGGGTCTATTGGCCTGTCAATGCAGGTGGTGCAGAGTTTTTGACAACTCTACCTCTGATGAAGTTCTTCTTGTCTTTCCCAAACTTATGGCGAGGATTCAGGAACTGTCTATGCATGTCGAAGCAAGAAAACTTGCGACCGGCCTGAAGCCAACGAAACTCAAGAGCTCCCTTGCATGTGGGGCACGGGAACCTTCCATGCACACACCAGCCAACGAATAGCGCATACGCCGGCAAGTCATGCGTCGAGTACATGTACCAGACACGCATTATGAAGTTCCGTTTGCTATAGGCGTCGTATGTCTTGAACCCATTATCCCAGGCTTCTTGCAAATCGTCCTTAAGCGGCTGCATGTACACATTCATATTTTTCCCCGGATAGTTGGGCCCTGGAATTATCAACGTCAGGAAAATGTTCTTTCTTTGCATAATCTGTCCGGGGGGGATATTGAGTGGAAAGACAAATACGGGCCAACAACTGTATTGGGCTGCCGTCATACCAAACACACTGAACCCATCCGTGCTAATGCCGACTCGAGGATGCCTCGGATCTTCCGCTTTGTCAGCATGTAATTCATCAAACTTTTTCCACGCAACACCATCCGATGTGTGTACAATCATCAGATTCCCATCTGCATCTAGTTCGCTTCTTTTGCCCGTTTTGTTCCATGTCATCTGTCTGGCCGTCTCTTCGACCATGAAAAGACGTTGAAGTCTTGGTACGATTGGCATATACCGAAGAACACTAACGGGGATTTTGGTCTGTGTCTTCTCACCCATACCGTTGTCTACCACAACATACCTGGAAGACTTGCAAATGGGACAATAGTTCAAGTCCGCATAGTCAAGCCTAAACAAGACACATCCTTTCTCACAGGCATGTATCTTATCATAGGGCATCTTGAATGCACGGAGGATTTTGTCCGACTGGTACAGGTTTGCAGGCATTACATGGCCTTTGGGTAGAAAGCATCCAAATACTGTCATCATTGCATCGTACCATTCTCTGCCCAAGTTGAACTGAGCCTTCAGAGCCATTACTTGTGAGATGGCATCCAACTGACAAAGCTCAGTGTGCTCATGGAGCGGACGTTTTGAAGACTCCAACATTTCATTGAAGGCCTTTGCAGATTCCTCCATGTCCTCGTCCGAATCCCGAGCATCATCGAAGTCTTGCACCATGTTTTCCATCCCGGTACCATGCTCATCGGTGCGACGACGATCCACCTCAGCTCGGTCACGTTGGGCAGACTCACCATGAAATGTCCACACCGTATAATCGGGCGTAAAACCACTCTTCTGCAAGTGTTTGCCCATTTCAGCCTCTGTCCTCTTTTCCCAATTGCCGCACCGTAAACAGGGGCACCAGGTTTTCCTCTGGCCATTTGCAAATGCGGCTCGCACAAACCCCTTGGTTTTTGTGAACCATTCAGTGCTCCATTTGTTCTGACCAGTGTGACCGGTGTACATCCACGCACGATCACTCATCTTGACTTTCAGAGCTAGACACCAAACAAATATATATATATAATTCACCATGTATATATTCATCAGTTGATCTACTTTGTCAATTTTATTACGTCCATGCAACCTACACTCTAATAGGTAATGATAGGTCCTAATCCCACCCGAGTATGTTTAGATTGGGTTCATTTCCCCATGCTATGCTCCGGATCCTACGCAAAATTTTGGCAGCACCTCCCCGTTGTTCTCTTGATACACGTCTCTGCAATAAACAGAGAGGATGTATACCCGGAGAACAACAGGGGAGGCACTGACGAAACTTATGCGTCAGATCCGGAGCAAAGCATATGGGAAAACGAACCCAATCTAAACATACTCGGGCTGTCCATGGATAGCGTTGGACAATTCGAAAGAATCAAGGTTATAAATATGCAAATGCATGCATATTTATAACTATGACGCTTTCGAACGGGAGACACATATTGGTTACGCATACTGATGATTCAAGACACATATATAGCTAGCTATCAAGTTTCATCGGCACGAACACCGGAACAGAGCAAATAATTAACGGGGGAGGAGGACATGTCATTTGTGCTCACCCACGAACGAAGGGGCAGAGCTCGTCAAACGCACGGCGAGGTCGTCGACCACTAAACCTCGCAGCGATGAAACAACTGCACATTTAAATCTACCCGATCAACACAATTATATATGATGTTTTCATAACAAAATCGAAAAATATATGACCTAACTAATAATTCACAAATATATGACCCATCGGCCTCTGCAAGGCCAAAGAACACCTTTTCGGGAGGTGTCGGGGGTCGGGGTGTCGTGTCGGTGTCGGGGTGCCGTGTCGGGGTCGGGGTGCTGTTTCGGGGTCGGGGTGTCGTGTCGGGGTCAGGGGGTTAGGGGGTCGGGTGTCGGGGTGGAGTCGGGGTCGGGTGTCGGGGTGTGGTGTCGGGGTTGGGGGGTCAGGGGTCGGGGTGTCGTGTCAGGGGGTCAGGGGGTCAGGGGGTCGGTTGTCGGGGTGTCGTGTCGGGGTCAGGGTGTGGTGTCGGAGTCGGGGTGTCGGGGTCAGGGGGTCGGGGTGTCGTGTGGGCGGAGGGGTCTTCTTCTTTCTTTCAATTCTTCTTCTTCTTCTTTCCTTTCTTCTTCTTCTTTCTTCTTTTTTCTACTTTTTTACTTCTTTTCATTTCTTCCTTTCTTCTTCTTCTACTTCTTCTTCTTCTTTTTACATCTTTTTTGTACTTCTTTTCTTTTCTTCCTTTCTTCTTCTTCTACTTCTTTTCTTCTTTTTCTTTTTTCATCTTTTTCTACTTCTTCTCTTTTCTTCTTCTTCTACTTCTTCTACTACTTCTACTTCTTCTCATTCTTTTCTAACACTAACACTAACACAATCTAGCACTAACAATTAAACAGAAAAAAATGAAAAAACAGAAGAAAAAAAGCACTAGTCCCTCACCGGAGCAATGGGACGGTCGGCGGGGGCAGTGGCGGGGGGCGCCGGGCGGCGAGGGCGGCGGTGGGCGAGGTGCCGGGCGGCGGGTGGCGGGGCGACGGGGCGTCAGGGGCGGTGCCGGGGCGGCGCCGGGCGGCGGGTGGCGGGGCGACGGGGCGTCGGCGGGTGGGGTGGGGGCGGAGGGGTGGGGGGGCGACGGGGCGGAGGGGGCGACGGGGCGGCGCTGGGCGGCGGGTGGCGGGGCGACGGGGCGGCGGCGGGCGGCGGGGGGCGGGTGGCGGCGGCGGCGGCGGGCGGCGGCGACGGCGGTGGGGTGGGATGTGGTGGCGGGGCGCGTCGGGGAGGAGAGAGGGAGAGAAGAGAGAGTAAGGGCGGGGGGGGCAGGGGCCGTTAGTTAGTCTCCTCTTTGCCGTCCGCCAATCTTTGCCGCTAGCAGACGGCAAAGAGGTGGGGCGTTAAGTTTTTCTAAACGGGCGGGGGGTGGGGGCCACCTCTCTCTTTGTCGTCAGCCAGCGGACGACAAAGAATCTTTGTCGTCCGCTGGCTGACGGCAAAGAGCCGGCAGATGGCAAAGACCTGTTTTGTCGTCTGCCATTTCTTTGCCGTCTGCTTTTGGGTAGCTGATGGCAAAGAGCTTCTTTGCCGTCAGCTAGCAGACGGCAAAGAGCTGGCAGATGGCAAATTAGCTGATTCCAGTAGTGTTGCCAGCTTATTTCTTATCTTCAAGAAATACTCGGAAGGTAGTAGACAACACATACTACAGCTATGATTCCAAGCTTAATTGTGAGGAGAAAGGTTATCTTGTCTCATTCATAGAAGATGTTGAGGCCTTCAAAACCAGTCACTCTATCAGCCCAAATTATACTAGATACGTGCCACTAGTCCATAAATTGCTTGATGGTAACTTCATTGCCAAAAACTTGGTAAGATTTTGTTAATGATGGTAACTTCATTGCATACATTATTCTTAAGTAAACTACATTGCTAACTATATGTTACTATTTCGGTTTTGAACAGAGGCTCCCGAAGCAGGTTGTGCCTGACATGCTATATACCGAAGGTGATATGCATATGGTTAGCTTACGACCAACAACTTCGGAGGCTTACCATACTGCATACTCGATTTCTTCAAATGATGGAAGTCTCAAAATCAAAGAATGGAGCAAAGTGATGAATGCGCACACGCAAATAATTGGAGACAAAATGAATGTGCGCAAGCCACAAGATGGAGATAGGTTTATGTCGATTCTCCATTCTTTTGAAGGACCGGTTTATCTGTTTTATGGTATTTTAGCTAGGAGAGAGGAGTAGGTCCTAAGTATTAAGAACAATTAGTTAGTGTTGATTATATATGACTACAATGTCTTAGACTTGATGGTGATGCTGAGTAGGAGTAGTAATTATGAGTACTATGATGATGAGGAGGAGGAGTTGTTATTATAACTAGTGACGAAGTTGTTATATGATGTCTCATCATGGACGACAATGATGATTATGAGGAGTTATATGACAATGATATATTATGATGATAAGTTGTTAATGATATTATGATGATGATAATAAGTTATTATGTCATTGGGTGAAAGAACCACGGATTAGTTTCAAATGGATGGATCCAAAGTGACCATTATATTGGTTACTTTGGATCCATGCACTTGAAACTAATCCAAAGTTCTTTCACCTAGTGATTTAATAACTCATTATGATGTTAAAACAATCTCTAAATTGCTACTATATGAAAAATTGTATACAGGTGTATGAATACGACCTAAAATAAAAAAGAAATGGAACTAGGAATAATAGTAGTAGCGATTGTTCTCGAAAGCGCTACTAGTAATTAGCAGTAGCGCTCATTTGGGAAAGCGCTGCTACGAAGTAGATATAGCAGTAGCGCATGCCAGTAGGCGCTACTGCTAAGCTTTAGCTGTAGCGCCTTATCAGTAGCGCGCTTCCCCGCGCTACTGCTAGGCTTTTCCCTAGTAGTGACACCTCCTAATGATCATCGTTTTCATCGATGAGACATCACATAGCAAGTTGGTCACTAGTCATAATCACAACTACTCCTCATCATCAACTCTAACACACATTGTACCACATAGTAAACATATTGTACCTCATAGGGCCTACTACATTCTCTTAATTAGGACCTACTATATTCTCTAAGTAAAATAGCAAAAAACAAGATAGCCCCTGGCTCTCCATTATGGAGAATGGAGATTATCCTGTCTCCAATTCTTGCCTTTCGCTTAATGTTGCTTCCAAGAACCTCCTTATGAATGTCCAAACATTTTTTTCCATTCTCTGATTAGCATGTGTTCACCGGTTTTAGAAATCCGATATGCACATGTGAGATCCGTAGGATGACCTGGCTGTATGTTCAGAACTTCAAGGTGACCATTCTGATACATCAGATGAGGCACACAATCCATCGGGATTTTCTGTTGAAAAACATAGTAATAACTTTGTAGTTAGCAATGATGTACTAGTTTTAGAAGTATGCAAAGGATGCACGGATGTTGTAATAGTAAAAAATCTTACCAGGGTATCTCCATAGAAGTTATCGTGGTTCAACACGTGCACGAGTGGCACGTATTCATCATAATTTGGAGGAGTTCGATAATAGGTATTGTAATTCTCAAAGTAAGTACAAAATGCGATCAGATGATATTTCTCCTTATAAGTTAATTCGGAGCCATCAGTGTAGTGGGTTCTGTCTACCATGTTCCGCACATTGTTTGAACAATCAAAATAAGT
The DNA here is from genome assembly GCF_018294505.1 of Triticum aestivum. Taxonomy (NCBI): domain Eukaryota; kingdom Viridiplantae; phylum Streptophyta; class Magnoliopsida; order Poales; family Poaceae; genus Triticum; species Triticum aestivum. The sequence continues at coordinate 8,348,702 of NC_057814.1, forward strand.
TGTCAATGGAAATAAGCTATCAACTATTTTGAAATAAACAATATAAATTAGTTAATAACTATGTTTGAGAAACTCACATAGCGGTAGAATCGGAAGCGTATCAACAAGGACCCAAATGTCCATATTGTTTTGCTCGATGTCAGGATGACCAAGATCCATGGTGACAATCATATCCTCATAAAAACCATACATTTTGCAAAGTGCTTCCCAATTTTGGCAACCAAAATGGGTTACGCTCTGAGAATTGTACAGATTAATGCTGAAGCGCCGATCTTCGTCCAGCTCAAGGAACCTGTCGCACAGACCTCGATCGTCGTGGCACCAGCTGCACTCCCCCGGGAGACTTTCATCGTCCGAGTACGATATTTCCTACGTTCATAATTGAAAGATTAAACTTGTACAATTAAATATATGTACTAAAAAACCTAAACAAGATCATTATTTTTCGAGAAAATCCAGGCCACTCAATATTTCCTACATATTCTAGCACAAGTCATGCCAGAATTCACGGAAAAATCCGGCATAACCTTTGCTAAAAAAGGACATATCGAGCGCCTGAAATTTGCCGGAATGAAAATTAATCAACACTCCGGCAAAACATAGGCCACTCGGAGGTGTAACCTGAACATGACCGGCCACTTGGGCAACCACATATCCTATTTGAGCAACACGGGATATACATGTTTTTATCTACATCATATATATTATCTTATAGGACTCATATTGACATGGAGATTTGGCTGGTCTCACCTCGAGGTCGGAGGGGGTCGGTGACGGGGACGACGGCGGGGATGATGGAGGGGCTCCTTGATTTCTGCAAAAGTAAAAACCCTATATAATTTATCACTAATACATCCCGAATAATTGCTTAAACTAGTTATATTAATTCAACTAGTTCTTACTAACTATAAACTTACTATAAATAGAAAAAAAACTAGTTCTTTCTAAAAATAAAGTAGTTCAACTAGTTATATTAATTTTCTTACTAAAAAACATTAGTCCTATTAATTCAACTAGTTCAACTAGTTTATTAATTTTCTTACTAAACTAGTTCAACTAAAACTAAACTAGTTCAACTAGTTTATTAATTTACTTACTAATTATTGTAAACACTTACTAAAAACAGTAAACAAAACTACATTACACAATAGTAAAAAACATCTACTATTAACCATACTGCCCAAGTTAACTAGTACCATCACTACTACTAATTAACATCTACTACTACTAGAAATCATTATCTATGAACCCTAAATTAACATCTACAACTACTAAAAAACATCTATTAACTAAGCAGAGAGAGGGGGGGGGGGGGGGGGTGGGGGGCTTACAGAGAGGGGAGAGACGGTGACGGGGAGGTGCTCGGCGACGGAGAGGTAGGGGCGGCGAGGGCGGGCTCGAGATCGAGAGGCAGCGGTGCTGGGCGGGCTCGGGCGGCGGCGGTGAGGTCGAGGGCGGCGGCGGTGAGGTCGAGGGCGGCGGCAGTGAGGTCGAGAGCGGCGACGGGCGGCGGCGGTGAGGTTGAGGGCGGCCTCGGGCGCCGGCGGTGAGGGCAGGCTCGGGCTCGGGCGGCGGCGACAGAGCAGTAGGGGAACGGGGGGGAAAGGAGGACTTAGCAAAATTTTGAGCCCGCGGGTGGTTAAGTCGAACTAGCAGTAGCGCACTTTAGGAAACGCGCTATAGCTAAAGTAGCTATAGTGCGTTTTACGAAAAAACGCTACTGCTAAGTCTAAGCACGCATCAAAAATATACATTGGTCATCATTGATCTTTTTGTGTAGAATCTAAATAGTCAACATGAATCCTCACAGTACCTGTATAGGCACTGGTGAAGATTCATATTGCAGCCACAAATCCTACACATATAGTTCAATGAAGAGCAAGTGCTCGAGATAGTTTGAGAAGTAACATATTTAAGGTGGTAAACACCTTGTTCGCTTAGCAGTATGGGACTAAACTTAATTAGGTGCAATACTTAGCAGGAGCGAGTTTTTCAGAAAAACGCTGCTACTAAGTACTTTAGCAGCAGCGCGTCCTTGGAAGGGCGCTACTACTATATCTAGCCTGGAGGCAACGCCGTGGCAATTATAGTAGTAGCGCTTGTTACACCTAGAGCGCTACTGCTACCTTGTTATTGGTAGCGCGGTTTCGCCAAGCTCGCTACTGCTAGTTAGCAGTAGCATCTGTTTTTAAACCGCGCTGCTGCTAAGATTCTGTGTATAAGGTTTTCCCTAGTAGTGATGACTTATACATGTTCCTATGACTATGAGATTATGCAACTCCCGAATACCGGAGGAACACTTTGTGTGCTACCAAACGTCACAACGTAACTGGGTGATTATAAAGGTGCTCTACAGGTGTCTCCGATGGTACTTGTTGAGTTGGCATAGATCGAGAGTAGGATTTGTCACTCCGATTGTCGGAGAGGTATCTCTGGGCCCTCTCGGTAATGCACATCACTATAAGCCTTGCAAGCAATGTGACTACTGAGTTAGTTGTGGGATGATGCATTACGGAATGAGTAAAGAGACTTGCCGGTAACGAGATTGAGCTAGGTATTGAGATACCGACGATCGAATCTTGGGCAAGTAACATACCGATGACAAAGGGAACAACGTTTGTTATGCGGTTTGACCGATAAAGATCTTCGTAGAATATGTAGGAACCAATATAAGCATCCAGGTTCCGCTATTGGTTATTGACCGGAGACGTGTCTCGGTCATGTCTACATAGTTCTCGAACCCGTAGGGTCCGCACGCTTAATGTTCTATGACAATCGGTATTATGAGTTTATATGTTTTGATGTACCGAAGGTAGTTCGGAGTCCCGGATATGATCACGGACATGACGAGGAGTCTCGAAATGGTCGAGACATAAAGATCGATATATTGGACGACTATGTTCGGACACCGGAAGAGTTTCGGGAGGTTTCGGACATATACCGGAGTACCGGGGGGTTACCGGAACCCCCCGGGGAGTGTAATGGGCCTATTGGGCCTTAGTGGAGAACAGGAGGGGCGGCTAGGGCAGGCCGCGCGCCCCCTTCCCCTCTAGTCCGAATTGGACAAGGGGGGGGCGCCCCCCTTTCCTTCCCCTCTCTCCTCCTTCCCCCTTCTCCTACTCCTACTAGGAAAGGAGGAATCCTACTCCCGGTGGGAGTAGGACTCCCTCCTTGGCGCGCCCTCCTCCTGGCCGGCCGCGTTCCCCCTAGCTCCTTTATATACGGGGAGGGGGGCACCCCTTGGAGACACAGCAATTGATCATTGATCTCTTCGCCGTGTGCGGTGCCCCCCTTCACCATAATCCACCTCAGTCATATCGTAGCGGTGCTTAGGCGAAGCCCTGCATCGGTAACTTCATCAACATCGTCATCACGCCGTCGTGCTGTCGAAACTCTCCCTCGAGCTCTACTAGATCGTGAGTTCGCGAGACGTCACCGAGCTGAACGTGTGCTGAACATGGAGGTGCCGTACGTTCGGTACTGAGGATCGGTCGACTGTGAAGACGTACGACTATATCAACTGCGTTGTCATAACGCTTCCGCTTTCGGTCTACGAGGGTACGTGGACACACTCTCCCCTCTCGTTGCTATGCATCACCATGATCTTGCGTGTGCGTAGGAATTTTTTTGAAATTACTACGTTCCCCAACATGTACATGCTAGGCTCGTCAAGTTTAACCTGAGTATTCCGCATGTGCAAAACTGGCTTGCACCCATTGTATGTGAATGTTAAGCCTATCACACCCTATCATCACGTGGTGTCTCAGCGCGAAGAACTTTCACAGCGGTGCATACTCGGCGAGAATACTTACACCTTGAAATTTAGTTAAGGGATCATCTTATAATGCTACCGCCATACTAAGAAAAATAAGATGCATAAAGATAAACATCACATGCAATCAAAATATGTGACATGATATGGCCATCATCATCTTGTGCTTTTGATCTCCATCTCCAAAGCATCGTCATGATCTTCATCGTCACCGGCTCGACACCTTGATATCCATCGTAGTGTCCTGGTCGTCTCGCCAACTATTGCTTCTACAACTATCGCTACTGCTTAGTGATAAAGTAAAGCAATTACATGGCGTTTGCATTTCATACAATAAAGCGACAACCATAAGACTCCTGCCAGTTGCCGATAACTTCTACAAAACATGATCATCTCATACAGCAACGTATATCACATCATGTCTTGACCATATCACATCACAACATGCCCTGCAAAAACAAGTTAGACGTCCTTTACTTTGTTGTTGCAAGTTTCACGTGGCTGCTACGGGCTTCTAGCAAGAACCATTCTTACCTCCGGCACAAAACCACCACGGTGATCTATTAAGTTTGCTGTTTTAACCTTCAACAAGGACCAGCCGTAGTCAAATTCGATTCAACTAAAGTTGGAGAAACAGACACCCACCAGGCACCTTTAGAAAAACTAGTTGCATGTTCGTCGGTGGAACCGGTCTCATGAATGTGGTCATGTAAGGTTGGCCCGGGCCGCTTCATCCAACAATACCGCCGAATCAAAATAAGACATTGGTGGTAAGCAATATGACGATCACCACGCACAACTCTTTTTTGTTCTACTCGTGCATATCATCTACGCATAGACCTGGCTCGGATGCCACTGTTGGGAAACGTAGCATGCAATTTAAAAAAAATTCCTACGCTCACGCAAGATCTATCTAGAAGATGCATAGTAACGAGAGGGGAAGAGTGTGTCCACGTACCCTTGTAGACTGATAGCGGAAGCGTTTGCCAACGCAGTTGATGTAGTCGAACTTCTTCTCGTTCCGACCGATCAAGTACCGAACGTACTGCACCTCCGAGTTCTGCACACGTTCAGCTCGATGACGTCCCTCGAACTCTTTATCCAGTAGAGTGTCGAGGAAGTAGAACAGTTCCATCAGCACGATGGCGTGGTGACGGTGATGGTGAAGTTATCCAGGCAGGGCTTTGCCTAAGTACTACGTGAATATGACCGGAGGCGTAAACTGTGGAGGGGGGCGCCGCACACGGCTAACAAACGTTGGTGTGTGTTCTAGGCGCCCCCTCCCCACATATATAAAGGAGGGAGGGTGAGAGAGGCAGCCTTGGGTGCGCCCAAGTAGGAGGAATACTACTTGGGCCCCTAGTCCAATTCGACCTCCCCCCTTTCTTTTTACCGGAAGGGGGAAAAGGGAAGAGAGGGAGGACGAAGGAAAGGGGGGGTCGAACCCCCTCCTCCTTCTCCTATTTGGCCTCCTTCCTTAAGGGGGGGCACCACCCCTTGTTGGCTGGTGTGCTCCCCTCCTATGGCCCATATGGCCCATACCTTCCCCCGGGGGGTTCCGGTAACCCCCCCCCCCCCCCGGTACTCCGATATGTACCCGATACATTTCGGAACACTTCCGGTGTCCGAATACTATCATCCTATATATCAATCTTTACCTCTCGACCATTTCGAGACTCCTCGTCATGTCCGTGATCTTATCCTAGAGTCCGAACAACAATCGGTCACCAAATCATATAACTCATATAATACAAAATCGTCATCGAACGTTAAGCGTGCGGACCCTACGGGTTCGAGAACTATGTAGACCTGACCGAGACACCTCTCCGAACAATAACCAATAGCGGAACCTGGATGCTCATATTGGCTCCCACATATTCTACGAAGATCTTTATCGGTCGAACCGTTATGACAACATACGTTATTCCCTTTGTAATCGGTATGTTACTTGCCCGAGATTCGATCGTCGGTATCTTCATACGTAGTTCAATCTTGTTACCGGCAAGTCTCTTTACTCGTTTCTTAATGCATCATCCTGCACCTAACTCATTAGTTACTTTGCCTGCAAGGCTTCTTATGATGTGCATTTCCGAGAGGGCCCAGAGATACCTCTCCGATACTCGGAGTGACAAACCCTAATCTCGATCTATGCCAATCCAACAAACACCTTCGGAGATACCTGTAGAGCATCTTTATGATCACCCAGTTACGTTGTGACGTTTGATAGCACACAATGCATTCCTCCGGTATCCGGGAGTTGCATAATTTCATAGTCGGAGGAATATGTATTTGACATGAAGAAAGCAATAGCAATAAAACTGAACGATCATAATGCTCAGCTAACAAATGAGTCTTGTCCATCACATCATTCTCCTAGATGTGATCCCATTCATCAAATGACAACACATGTCTATGGCTAGGAAACTTAACCATCTTTGATTAACGAGCTAGTCAAGTAGAGGCATACTAGGGACACGGTGTTCTCTATGTATCCACACATGTATCAAGTTTCCGGTTAATACAATTCTAGCATGAATAATAAACATTTATTATGAATAAGGAAATATAAAATAATAACTTTATTATTGCCTCTTAGGCATATTTCCTTCAGATACCAGCCTAGACCAACAAATATCCCTATGTGGAACTGTCTTCTTATCTGCGACCCAATTGGCAAGAATCCATCTGATTTGTAAGGCATATCGAGCTGGCGTTGCAACCTTCTCATCATGTGAAATCTGACGTCATTCCCGCTATATGTACCAACACGCAACAAGAATCAACTCCACCGCATTTTCTCCAGGGATTTCCACCCCCCTAGTAGTTTTGAGCTTAAAATCTAATCTAGAATCAGTGATCTAGATCCTTTTTAAGTAACATAACAAAGACTACCCAATAAAAAGAACAGATGAAGTACATCCAAACCATCTCAACCGTCTATCGAGATCGAAGGGCTTGTTTGCTTGCGTTGTTTTAGCAAAAACAGTTTTTCATCCAATCATATCACCGTGTAACAAACTAAAACCATGTTTGGCTCTAATAGCAAAAGCATGGGGGCCTCGTATTTAGCATGTGGTGAGACACCGCCGTCGTGGAAACGGGCACTGCCTGCTCTCAACGTGTGTGCTCTTGGGCCTGCCCATGTGCCCTGGTGGCGCGCTCCTTTTCTGTTTTTCTCTTTCATTTTTCATTTTTGCGAGTTTTTTGTTTTTCTTTTTTGTTTTTACCTTTGCTTCTTTAATTAAACGTTGGGGCATAAATTTTTTCATGATTTTGAAAAATGTTCTGTTTCTAAATGCTAACAAATTTTAAAATGTCCCTGGATTTCAAAAAATCTTTCTAATTTCAAAGAATGGCCACGAGTTTAAAACATATTTCCAGATTAGAAAAACTAGTCCTTTTTTAAAAGTTTACACAAATTTGATAAGTGTTCAGGAATTTCAAAAAATGTCGCTGATTAAACAATTATTTGAAAATTTCAAAATTTGTTCCCAAAGAATTGAAAAAAAATTTGTCGCTTCAAAAATTATCCATGAAATTGAAAAAATCAAGAATTTTTGAAAAAAAATCAAGAATTCAGAAAATATTATAATTGAAAAATGTTTATGAACTTAAAAATGTTCATGTATTTGATTTTTTTCATGATTTAAAAACTATTTACAAATTCAAAATTCTTTGTGATTTTTGAAAAAAAAATCGTTGGACCATGGATTTTAAAAATTGTTGGTTGTGACTATCAGTCTATCGCCATGTAAATGGACATGTGTTTTTTTTTATCTGTTTTTGTTTTCTTGATTTTGACGTATGTGAGTTTTTGACAGCAGCACGATGCTCCCGTAGGGGTACCTTGACTCCGTCGTCGGGCGCAGCATGATAGTGTCGTGGAGCCCGCAGGACCTGGTGCTTGTGCGCCCGTCCACGGCGTGCTTCCTCACGCACTGTAGCTAGAACTCCACGCTGGAGACGCTCGCAGCATGGCATCCCGTGGTGGCGTTTCTGTAGTTGGGTGACCAATGCACGAACACCAAGTACCTGGTGGAGGAGTTCAAGATGGGTGTACGCATGCGTGCGACCCTGTGTAGGGTCGCCGTGCGTGACACCGTGGAGGACGTCGTGGCAGGGCCTGCCGCCGATGCTATGCTCGAGAATGTCGGGGGTGGAGCACGACGTTGAGGACGGCCGTGGTGGCAGGTGGGTTGTCGGACCGCCATATACAGACATTCGTGAACGCGGTCATATTATAATTCTTGTTAGTCATACAGAGAGCTAGCCAGGCTACATTCTCAAACAAGTGCGTACATTCAAATGTCAAGAAATTTTTTAAGGAAATGTGTTGCACGGGCATGTAAAATGGTGCTATCTTAGGAGTGCCACATGAGATAAATGATGATGTGGAGGAGAGAGAAATCATAAAAAAATGATTTTCTTCTCTCATTTAAGAGATGATCTCTAAGCACAATATTTCTCATCACGTTTAAAAAAATGCTAGTTATTAAAGATAAGGCTAAGAGATAACTCATTATACACATGTTTTTATTGTCATCTCTAAATTACATGCAATGCCTAAAATAACATTCTCTTATCAACCATTGTACATGCCCTACAATACTTGGTAGGTCTTGCAAACAAGCAATCCACTACAAAAGCGTCTTCACCACCATGACTCAATCGAACAATAAAAGAGGCGTGTCAAATTTCAAATATCGCTATCATCAAACGGAATATTTATGTAGTCATCGTTCACAGAAGCCTATCATGCAAAAATAATTAGGAAATCAAGTACCGAATTAATTTGAAAATCAAACCATTAATGTAATTAATTAGCTACACATTTAATTACATTTGCAATTATAGGTCCATTTAAATATGATCTTTTTGCGCCGAATCAATTTGGAAAACCGAGTAAGTAATGTAATTAATTAATTAGGTAGATAGTTAATTATGTCTACATATAATTAGAAGTAGGGATTTTTTCACAATTAGGCAAATAATTAATTAATTTGGTTGGCAGTTAATTAGGCATGTAGATAATTAGGTAGGCAGTTAATTATTTGCGTAATTAGTCAATTAATTAGGTAGTTAATCACGTCAAATTATTTTGAAAGTGGTCATGGGCAAGGACGGTCAATAGGGTCTCGGCGACATGGCCCTGCTTGCCAACATGGACAACGGCCACCATGCGCACACAACATGGGCGATCGAGCATTCACCAAGATGGATGACGACCATGTGCTGCATGATGTTGACACGTTGACGGTTGTAAATGTTCACGGGCGAGGACAATATGATACTAAATTGTCCTGGTGGTTCATGCTATAGTAGAAAACAAGAGTGTTACAAGAATAAGAAGGAAGTAGAACTAATTAAGGCGGCCAAGTGGTCCATGGGGTTGAAGAAGGAAAGAGTGTTCCAAAAAATAAATCAAAAAAAGAAAGGAACATTATTCTAGAAAATAAGTAGGAACAAGAACTAAAGTTGAAGGAATGAGAGAAAGAAGAAGATGAGCTCGCTGATAAATGCACTGATGTTGATGTGGTGCTGGTTGGCGCCAATGAAACGGATTGATGAAGAGGCTAAGAGTAGAAGATATAAGATAGGACGAGGAAGAGAAGAACGGCAAGTATCCCTTGTAGCAATGAATGGTGCGTGGGCTACAGGTGGAGCTTATTGGTGACTAGAAATATGTGCAGGTTGCCACTTGCCTCCCACATTAGTGTGTATGTGTATTTTTATCGTTTCATCAGTTGCAGAATTCAGAGGACATATGATGTCGTTTTATGATGGCATTGACATGTTGAACTGAAGGCTTTGTAAACTCTAAGAAATGGGAGAAAAATATTGGCTCATATTGCGACACAATTAGAAACCCTTGAAAAGATGACATTTTACTGCGTGCATTTGCAAAGTTGAATGGACCTTTCAGAATTATCTCTATAATTATTTGTTGTTTTGTGGCAATAGTATGTGTTAGTTTAATCCACTCTATGATATTATAAGTATGAAAAATTTCGCCTGTATTACAATTCACGGCGAAGGTGAGGAGGGCATTCTATGGTTTTTGAAGGAGAGGGCTCCAATAAGAAATATCCTGCTATGGCGGGAAACCGAGCGGGAAGGAGAGAGTGCGACAGGAAAAGAGAATGGTGCGTCGCGGGGCTGGGTTTTTTATGTTAGGCCCGCGTGTTGGAGATAACATGGTTGATAGTCTGGACAACCATAGTTCTTCCTATATATGGTCAGAATCGGGGAGCCTACTAGACGCCCTTTTGATGTCCGAACACGTCCGGACATATAGGCAGAAATAGGTTTCGACTTTAGAAACAATCTTAATTATTTGTTTGATTCATGTATATATTCACTATAGCCAGTACAAACGCACGGTCCTTCTACTAGTCAGACTAAATTGCAGACAATAAAAGATCGATTGTTCTACGTTTTGGCGAGAATTATGTAACGAGCTGTCTGAGCGAATGGGGCCGGGCCATCCACGAGTTTGCGCCTATCGAGCTGCACTATTTTGTTTTTAAACTTCCGATCCTCCACTTCTATTTAATTTTAAAAGCATATCTCCACATCGCGCCGTTGGACATGTCAAGGAGCGGTGCATAATTTCTACCTCGTCTCATCCGTGAGCAACATAGTGACCATCGGGCCTAGGTTTGGCGGTGTTTTCCCTCTTCGAAAGAGACCCCTTCGTCTCTATCTCTGTCTCGTGTGGTTTCTCTTGTGGCATCAGCAATTAAATTCTGAAATAGTATAACCTCGCAGCGAAACAAGGTACATCGGGCCTCGCACGCAACGCTAACCTAGTTCTAGTGATCGCGACCATGTCGGCAAGATGACACCGACGTATTTTCCAACCTATCTTAACTAGCGTGCTCTAAATACACCAGTGTAAGCAAGAATGTATTCTTAATGCGTATGAGCAAATTAACGACCAAAAGTCTAGACATATGCATATGCAAGGTTTCAAATACTCCCTCTGTTTCAAAATAAGTGACTCAACTTTGTACAAACTTTGTATTAAAGTTAATACAAAGTTGAGTCACTTATTTTAGGATGAAGGGAGCACATGTCAGGTAGCTGCCTTGGAGGTTTTGTGTGACGGGACGGAGTTATGACGCTATCTTATATATGCTTGAATAGTTTCTTATTACTCCCTCTGTAAATAAATATAAGACGTTTTATATCACTAAGCTTATCCCATGAGTACCGCTGCTACTCCAAAGACTCCATATGACTCCACCTGCAACTTGTAGTCCCTTCTTTTCTTGACCACAGTCAACACTCGAGCAAAAACAAGTTCCACATTACTCTAGTTTGCGCTCCCAACTTCCAGAGTATCAGTCCAACGCCATCACACACTGATCACTGACCTGCATGAAAGTGAACAACTCACATATTGGGTGTCACACATAAGAGTTGCCTGAACTCAACATCACCGCTCCTTTCTTGACCGCATGTCTGAAACATGAAGGAATTTCACCGTTGTTTGTAGTCATCCCGAGTTAAATTCGCAGTTGTCTCACCACATGTATGACCACCAGAGCCTTGGCCCGTCTCCAGTCCCGTGGATACCGCACACCTCGCCGCTATTACCGCGCGAGCCTCCGCTGTTCCGGTCGAGTCTCAAGGGTCGCGAACCCACACCACTCAACCCCCACTGCTGAGTACCACCGATCATCACCGACCGATGACGAGTTTCACGCTTCCATCAGACCACCGAGCTCCAGTCCGAATTACGTGTCCCTCGCTTTTCCCCATTGCTGAATAGGCTTCGATTCCCTGGATCCTTACACCGTAGCCCCTCAATCCAGCTCCACGACGATCAGTCCATCCTCGCGCCCCGTCGACTTCAAGCTCTCATGTGCACCGTCTTGAATCAACCCCGCGTCATAGTCTTGTCGAAGCCACACAAGCACTCGGGCCTGCGCCACGTGTTTCCACGCCCAGAAGTCGGTCACCGTCAGCACCACGCACCTATGTCGTCGTCGTTGATCCAGCCACCGTCTTCTGTACCAACCGACATCTCCATGTCGATCCGTCAGACTGTCTTGTCCAACCCTGCCGAACATATCCGACTGTAACCATGCTCCACCCTGCATCATGACCGCGGGCACACATCTGTGCATGTCTTGGACGCCATGTGTATGCATGATCCTGTATGACGCACTACTTTAGTGATATAGAACATCTTATATTTGTTTACGGAGGGAGTATATTGGATAACAACCATAGAAAGAAACATGCGAGCTGACTGGAAAAATCGTTCTTTCCATGCTTTGCAAGCATGAGGTGGTGATGATGACAAGTGCATTTCAAGACCCAGCTTTTACCATCTTGCAAGTAGCAGCTGCTTTTTGTCACCACTATTCGTACTATATTTGTTTCTCCCGATGACCATAAATTTGATCAACACCATACCTCATTGTGCAGTAGCAGAAGAATGCCTATACAACCCCCAAAATGGTTATTGAGTTCAACAAACAATTTCATGCTAGTGGTATTTACACAGGAAGAATTCAAGTCAGCGGAGACAATCTCTACAAAATAGCATTATTAGTTACACATTAGTTTACTTATGTGCGACCTTGCAGCCATTGCTACAATTGATATTTCACTAGTAGAAAACAGGGCTTTGGTTCAGGCCGGTCCAACCCATTAGTCCCGGTTCAGCCCAGAACCGGGACCCATGGGGGCATTGGTCCCAGTTCGTGAGGCCAGGGGGCCTGCCGGTCCTCGTGGGGGCATTGGTCCCGGTTCGTTTGGCCCCTTTGGACCCGGTTGATGGGACGAACCGGGACCAATGGGCCTCGCTCCTGGCCCACCATCATTGGTCCTGGTTGGTGGCTTGAACCGGGACCAAAGGGTGTCCTTTAGTCCCGGTTCCAGCCACGAACCGGGACCAATGTGATGCCTATATATACCCCCTCACCGGCGAGCAGAGCACTCCACACTGCTTTGTTTTTTCTGTCCGGCGAGGGGAGGGCTTTGTGGTGCCCTAGCTCACCTCCTATGCACATGAGTGTTCGATGGAATGCCCGAGCCACACTACTTAAGCTTTCTCCTGTCCAAGCTCCATTTTCCTCAATATTTGTCTAGGTTTAGCAGTCTTTCACATCCCGTCCCCGTCTTCACTGCCGTCGATCGCCCGCGCCGATCTCGTCGCCGGCACCACTACGGTGAGCCTCTTGTTCTTATCTTCTTTCTGAAAGGAAAAAAATTCTTACTTGTATGTTTAGATAGATACTTGTATAATTTTCTTACTTTTATTATTGCTTCTTATTATATAGTGCGATGGTTTTGGTATCCGCCCCCGTCGGCCCTTATCCTGTCTATGATTCGGATGTGGTATATATTATCTTTTATAACTATTTGGTTTATTTATTGTTTATGACAATTATGCCGACCAACGTGACAGAGATTTTATTTATCTAGGAGGTATGTGAACCGGAAATTCCAACCGACCCTATTGTCGAGAGGTTAAATTTAGTTGAAGAAGAAAACAATTACTTGAAGGAAAAAAATTGAGGAGGAGAAGATGATATTGGTGCTGCATGTTGCGAATGTCGTCGATGATCACAAGATCAAGATGGATGCAATGCGCTTGAAGATTAGAAAGATTAGAAAATATGTCATTCATGCCAAGGCTTGCTATCATTATGCCGTTGGATCAATTGTTACCTTGGTTGCAATTATGATCGCATTTGTTGTTGCATTGAAATGTTTTACATAGTTTCAATGTATGGTTTAATTAGATGCTCTGGGGAGCTATATGTTGTTCAATGAGAACTATGTATGTACTTTGGTTTTAATGTGATGACGAACTTCTATTAATTTGGTCACTTATCTATTCATTATGTTTTGTAATGGTTTTTGACACACTTTATTATATATAATGCATGTAGATGAACCGGCAATGGATGTACGGTGATAGACACACCTCCGAGTACATTAAGGGCGTGCATAATTTTCTTGAAGTGGCTGAGGCAAACAAGAAGAATGGTTTTATGTGTTGCCCATGCCCTATATGTGGGAATACGAAGTCTTACTCTGACTCGAAAAGCCTTCACACCCACCTGCTTTATAAGGGTTTCATGCCAAACTATAACGTTTGGACTAAGCACGGAGAAATAGGGGTTATGATGGAAGACAGCGAAGAAGAAGAGGACGATGACAACTATGTGCCCCCTGAATACGGTGATGCTGCAATAGGGGAAGCTGTTGAAGATCAAGATGAACCAGATGACGTGCCCGATGATGATCTCCGTCGGGTCATTGTTGATGCAGGGAGACAGTGGGAAAGTCAAAAGGAGAAGCTGAAGTTGGATCGCATGTTAGAGGATCACAAAAAAGGGTTGTACCCCAATTGCGAAGATGGCAACACAAAGATCGGTACCGTACTGGAATTGCTGCAGTGGAAGGCAGAGAATGGTGTGCCTGACAAAGGATTTGAGAAGCTACTGAAAATATTGAAGAAGAAGCTTCCAAATGATAACGAATTGCCCGACAGCACATATGCAGCAAAGAAGGTTGTATGCCCTCTAGGATTGGAGGTGCAGAAGATACATGCATGCCCTAATAACTGCAACCTCTACCATGGTGCATACGAGGATTTGAACGCATGCCCGGTATGCGGTGCATTGCGGTATAAGATCAGACGAGATGACCCTGGTGATGTTGACGGCGAGCGCCCCAGGAAGAGGGTTCCTGCCAAGGTGTGATACGTCTCCAACGTATCTACTTTTCCAAACACTTTTGCCCTTGTTTTGGACTCTAATTTGCATGATTTGAATGGAACTAACCCGGACTGACGACAATTGATGCTCCTTCTTGATTTCTACTTTCGCGGTGTCAAACGTCGCGAATTGATCAAGGATCATCATGTCTATCCGTGATATGTTATAGTTCATCACGAAGCTCTAATAGCTTGGTGACTATGGAGAACCATCACTATCTCATCTGGAAGATAAACTCCCACTCGATTCAAGTGATTGTAGTACTCAGACAATCTGAGCACATGCTCAACGATTGAGCTTTTCTCCCTTAGTTTGCTGGCTAAGAAACTCGTCGGAGGTCTTATACCTCTTGACGTGGGCACGAGCCTGAAATCCCAATTTCAGCCCTCGAAACATCTCATATGTTCCGCGACGTTTCGAAATCGTCTTCGGTGCCTCAATTCTAAACTGTTTAACATTACTGAACTATCACGTAGTTATCAAAACGTGTGTGTCAGATGTTCGCAACATCCACAGACGACGTTCGAGGTTCAGCACACCGAGTGGTGCATTAAGGACATAAGCCTTCTACGAAGCAACGAGGACAATCCTCAGTTTACAGACCCAGTCCGCATAATTGCTACTATCAACTTTCAACTAATTTTCTCTAGGAACATACCTAAAACAGTAGAACTAAAGCGCGAGCTACGACATAATTTGCAAAAACCTTTTGACTATGTTCAGGATAATTAAGTTCATCTAATGAACTCCCACTCAGATAGACATCCCTCTAGTCATCTAAGTGATACATGATCCGAATCGACTAGGCCGTGTCCGATCATCACGTGAGACGGACTAGTCATCAACGGTGAACATCTCATGTTGATCGTATCTTCTATACGATTCATGTTCGACCTTTCGGTCTCTTGTGTTCCGAGGCCATGTCTATACATGCTAGGCTCGTCAAGTCAACCTAAGTGTATTGCGTGTGTAAATCTGGCTTACACCCGTTGTATTCGAATGTTAGAATCTATCACACCTGATCATCACGTGGTGCTTCGAAACAACGAACCTTCACAACGGTGCACAATTAGGGGGAACACTTTCTTGAAATTATTGCGAGGGATCATCTTATTTAAGCTACCGTCGTTCTAAGCAAATAAGATGTAAAACATGATAAACATCACATGCAATCAAATAGTGACATGATATGGCCAATATCATTTTGCTCCTTTTGATCTCCATCTTCGGGGCTCCATGATCATCATCGTCACCGGCATGACACCATGATCTCGATCATCATGATCTCCATCATCGTGTCTTCATGAAGTTGTCTCGTCAACTATTACTTCTACTACTATGGCTAACGGTTAGCAATAAAGTAAAGTAATTACATGGCGTTATCATTGACACGCAGGTCATACAATAAATAAGGCAACTCCTATGGCTCCTGCCGGTTGTCATACTCATCGACATGCAAGTCGTGATTCCTATTACAAGAACATGATCAATCTCATACATCACATATATCATTCATCACATTCTTTTGGCCATATCACATCACATAGCATACCCTGCAAAAACAAGTTAGACGTCCTCTAATTGTTGTTGCATGTTTTACGTGGCTGTTATGGGTTTCTAGCAAGAACGTTTCTTACCTACGCAAAAACCACAACGTGATATGCCAATTTCTATTTACCCTTCATAAGGACCCTTTTCATCGAATCCGATCCGACTAAAGTGGGAGAGACTGGCACCCGCTAGCCACCTTATGCAACAAGTCATGTAAGTCGGTGGAACCTGTCTCACGTAAGTGTACGTGTAAGGTCGGTCCGGGCCGCTTCATCCCAAAATACCATCGAAACAAGATTGGACTAGTAACGGTAAGCATATTGAACAAAATCAACGCCCACAACAACTTGTGTTCTACTCGTGCATAGAAACTACGCATAGACCTAGCTCTGATACCAGTGTTGGGGAACGTAGCAGAAATTCAAAATTTTCTATGCATCACCAAGATCAATCTATGGAGTAATCTAGCAACGAGGGAAGGGGAGTGCATCTACATACCCTTGTAGATCGCTATGCAGAAGCGTTGCAAGAACGCGGTCGGTGGAGTCGTTCACTAAGCGATTCAGATCGTGGTCGAATCCGATCTAAGCACTGAACGACGGTGCCTCCGCGTTCAACACACGTACAGCCCGGGGACGTCTCCTCCTTCTTGATCCAGCAAGGGGAGAGGATAAGTTGAGGGAGAGCTCCGGCAGCACGACGGCGTGGTGGTGGAGCTTGCAGTTCTCCGGTAGAGCTTCGCCAAGCACTACGGAGGAGGAGGAGGTGTTGGGGAGGGAGACGGCTGCGCCAGGGGAAGGGTGAAGCTCCCATGCGCCTCCCCACTATATATAGGGGTGGAGGGGGCTGGTTTCTTGCCCTCCAAGTCCATTGGGGCGTTGGCAAAGGTGGGAGGAAAGAAATCCCATCATTTCCTTCCCCACCGATTGTTATCCCCCCTTTTTAGGGATCTTGATCTTATCCCTTCGGGATATGATATTATTCCTTCTAAGGGGGGATCTTGGTGCGCCTTGACCAGGGGTGTGGGGCCTTGCCCCCACTACCCACGTTCATGTGGGTCCCCCCATGCAGGTGGGCCCCACTCCGGAACCTTCTAGAACCTTCCCGGCACAATACCGAAAAATCCCGAACATTTTCCGGTGGCCAAAATAGGACTTCCCATATATAAATCTTTACCTCCGGACCATTCCGGAACTCCTCGTGACGTCCGGGATCTCATCCGGGACTCCGAACAACATTCGGTAACTGCACACTAATTCCCATAACAACTCTAGAGTCACCGAACCTTAAGTGTGTAGACCCTACGAGTTCGGGAATCATGCAGACATGACCGAGACAGCTCTCTGGCCAATAACTAACAGTGGGATCTGGATACCCATGTTGGCTCCCACATGTTCCACGATGATCTCATCGGATGAACCACGATGTCGAGGATTCAAGCAATCCCGCATACAATTCCCTTTGTCAACCGGTATATTACTTGCCCGAGATTCGATCGTCGGTATCCCGATACCGTGTTCAATCTCGTCACCGGCAAGTCTCTTTACTCGTTCCGTAACACATCATCCCGTGATCAACTCCTTGGTCACATTGTGCACATTATGATGATGTCTTTCCGAGTGGGCCCAGAGATACCTCTCCGTTTACACGGAGTGACAAATCCCAGTCTCGATTCGTGCCAACCCAACAGACACTTTCGAAGATACCCGTAGTGTACCTTTATAGCCACCCAGTTACGTTGTGACGTTTGGTACACCCAAAGCATTCCTACGGTATCCGGGAGTTGCACAATCTCATGGTCTAAGGAAATGATACTTGACATTAGAAAAGCTTTAGCAGACGAACTATACGATCTTGTGCTAGGCTTAGGATTGGGTCTTGTCCATCACATCATTCTCCTAATGATGTGATCCCGTTATCAACAACATCCAAATGTCCATGGTCAGGAAACCGTAACCATCTATTGATCAACGAGCTAGTCAACTAGAGGCTTACTAGGGACATGGTGTTGTCTATGTATCCACACATGTATCTGAGATTCCTATCAATACAATTATAGCATGGATAATAAACAATTATCATGAACAAGGAAATATAATAATAACCAATTTATTATTGCCTCTAGGGCATATTTCCAACACCAACATGCTATTAGAATGATTGTGATGTGGTATGATGGGATGGTATCCTCCTTTGAATGAATTAAGTGACTCGACTTGGCACATGTTCACGCATGTAGTTGAAACAAATCAACATAGCCTTCATGATATTTATCTTCATGGTAGATTATATCCTACTCATGCTGGTACTCGGTGTAAATTAATTTCAATGCATGTTTATGGCTGTTGTCGCTCTCTCAGTTGGTCGCTTCCCAGTCTTTTGCTAGCCTTCACCTGTACTAAGCGGGAATACTGCTTGTGCATCCAAACTCCTTAAACCCCAAAGTTGTTCCATATGAGTCCACCATACCTTCCTATATGCGGTATTTACCTGCCGTTCCAAGTAAATTTGTATCTGCCAAACTCCAAACATTCAAACAAAATTCTGTTTTGTATGCTCGAGCAGCTCATGTTTCAACTAGGGCTGCCTATATCTTCCATGCTAGGTGGGTTATTCTCAAGAGGAGTGGACTCCGCTCCTCATTCACGAGAAAGGGCCGGTAATCGGGATGCCCAGTCCCATGATCCAAAAAGATCAAAGCAAATCAAAATAATTAAACAAAACTCCCCCGGGGTTGTTGTTAGTTGGAGGCACTCGTTGTTTCAAGCAAGCCATGGATTGATGCTTGTTGGTGGTTGGGGGAGTATAAACCTTTATCATTCTGTTTGGGAACTGCCTATAATGCATGTAGTATGGAAGATACAGCCATCTCATAGTTGTTGCGTTGACAGTGAAAGTATGCCGCTCAAAATGTTATTCAATCTCTATTTTAAAACTGAGCTCTGGCACCTCTACAAATCCCTACTTCCCTCTGCGAAGGGCCTATCTATTTACTTTTATGTTGAGTCATCATCCTTCTTATTAAAAAGCACCCGCTGGAGAGCACACTGTCATTTGCATTCATTATTATTGGTTTATATTGGGTAAGACTTGACTGGATCTCTTTTACCATGAATTACAATGTTTAGTCCGTCCTTGATCTTTAAAGGTGCTCTGCATTTATGTTTTGCGGTCTCAGAAAGGGCTAGCGAGATACCATCTTGTTATATCATGTTATGATTGTTTTGAGAAGTGTTGTCATCCGAGTTTTATTATTATGGCTCGCTAGCTGATTATGCTATTGATATGAGTAATTGTGAGACCTACGTGTTATTGTGAGTATGGTTAGTTCATAATATTTGCTGAAACTTGAATGCTGGCTTGATATATTTACAACAACAAGAGCAAACAGAGTTTGTAAAAGTTTTTCTTTATCACTTTCAGTTTATCAACTGAATTGCTTGAGGACAAGCAAAGGTTTAAGCTTGGGGAGTCGATACGTCTCCAACGTATCTACTTTTCCAAACACTTTTGCCCTTGTTTTGGACTGTAATTTGCATGATTTGAATGGAACTAACCCGGACTGACGCTGTTTTCAGCAGAATTGCCATGATGTTGTTTCATGTGTAGAAAACAAAAGTTCTCGGAATGACCTGGAAATCCACGGAGGAACTTTTTGGAAAATATGAAAAATACTGGCGAAAGAATCAAGACCAGAGGGCCCACACCCTGTCCAGGAGGGTCGGGGCGTGCCCCCTCCCCCTGGGTGCGCCCCTGCTTCCTGGGCCCCCTGGAGCTCCACCGACCTCAACTCCAACGCTATTTATTCCGTTTCACGGAGAGAAAAATCAGAGAGAAAGTTTCATCACGTTTTACGATACGGAGCCGCCGCCAAGCCCTAATCTCTCTCGGGAAGGCTGATCTGGAGTCCGTTCGGGGCGCCGGAGAGGGGGATTCGTCGCAGTCGTCATCATCAACCATCCTCCATCACCAATTTCCTGATGCTCACCGCCGTGCGTGAGTAATTCCATCGTAGGCTTGCCGGACGGTGATGGGTTGGATGAGATTTACCATGTAATCAAGTTAGTTTTGTTAGGGTTTGATCCCTAGTATCCACTATGTTCTGAGATTGATGTTGCTATGACTTTGTTATGCTTAATGCTTGTCACTAGGGCGCAAGTGCCATGATTTCAGATCTAAACCTATTATGTTCTCATGAATATATGTGTGTTCTTGATCCTATCTTGCAAGTCTATAGTCACCTATTATGTGTTATGACCCGACAACCCCGAAGTGACAATAATCGGGATACTTCTCAATGATGACCGTAGTTTGAGGAGTTCATGTATTCACTATGTGTTAATGCTTTGTTCCGGTTCTCTATTAAAAGGAGGCCTTAATATCCCATAGTTTCCGCTAGGACCCCGCTGCCATGGGAGGGTAGGACAAAAGATGTCATGCAAGTTCTTTTCCGTAAGCACGTGTGACTATTTACGGAATACATGCCTACATTACATTGATGAACTGGAGCTAGTCCTGTGTCACCCTATGTTATGGCTATTACATGAGGAATCGCATCCGGCATAATTATCCATCACTGATCCATTGCCTACGAGCTTTTCACATATTGTTCTTCGCTTATTTACTTTTCCGTTGCTACTGTTACAATCACTACAAAACCCAAAAATATTACGTTTGCTATCGTTACCTTTATTTCCATATTACTTTGCTACTAAATACTTTGCTACAGATACTAAGTTATCCAGGTGTGGTTGAATTGACAACTCAACTACTAATACTCAAGAATATTCTTTGGCTCCCCTTGTGTCGAATCAATAAATTTGGGTTGAGTACTTTACCCTCGAAAGCTGTTGCGATCCCCTACACGTGGTATGCTCCTATAATACCACGGTTGAAACGCCTGTTCAGAAACAAAGAGCGTGCCAAGTTGATGTGATGGCACAGAGAGGACCGTAAGAAAGACGGGAAGTTGAGAGCACCCACTTACGGGTCACAGTGGAGAAAAATCGAGAGAAAGTACTGGGAGGAGTTTGCAGGTGACGCAAGGAACGTATGGTTTGGTTTAAGTGCGGATGGCATTAATCCTTTTGGGGAGCAGAGCAGTAATCACAGCACCTGGCTCGTGACTCTATGTATCTATAACCTTCCTCCCTGGCTATGCATGAAGCGGAAGTTCATTATGATGCCAGTTCTCATCCAAGGCCCCAAGCAACCCGGCAACGACATTGATGTGTACCTAAGGCCATTAGTTGAGAACTTTTACAGCTGTGGATTGGAAATGGTGTACGTGTGTGGGATGAGCACAAACAGGAGGATTGTGACCTGCATGCGTTGCTATTTGTCACCATCAATGATTGGCCTGCTCTTAGTAACCTTTCAGGACAGACAAAAAAGGGATACCACGCATGCACACACTGTTTAGATGACACCGAAAGTATATACCTCGACAAATGCAGGAAGAATGTGTACCTGGGGCATCGTCGATTCATTCCGACCAACCATCAATGTCGAAAGAAAGGCAAGCATTTCAAAGGCGAGGCAGATCACCAGAAGAAGTCCGCCATGCGTACCGGTGATCACATACTTGCTATGGTCAATGATTTAAAAGTAATCTTCGGAAAGGGTCGCGGCGGACTATCTGTTCCGAATGACGCTAAGGGACGTGCACTCATGTGGAAGAAGAAATCTATATTTTGGGTCCTACCCTACTGGAAAGACCTAGAGGTCCGCTCTTCAACCGACGTGATGCACGTGACAAAGAACCTTTGGGTGAACCTGCTAGGCTTCTTGGGCGTGTATGGGAAGACAAAAGATACACCGGAGGCACGGGAGGACCTGCAACGTTTGCACGAAAAAGATGGCATGCCTCCAAAGCAGTATGAAGGTCTTGCCAACTACGCTCTTATCAAAGAAGAGAAGGAAATCTTCTATGAATGCCTGCTCAGTATGAAGGTCCCGTCTGGCTACTCGTCGGATATAAAGGGAATAATAAATATAACAGAGAAAAAGTTCTACAACCTAAAGTCTCATGACTGTCACGTGATTATGATGCAACTACTTCCTGTTGCATTGAGGGGGCTTCTACCGGAAAATGTTCGATTAGCCATTGTGAAGCTATGTTCATTCCTCAATGCAATCTCTCAGAAGGTGATCGACCCAGAAATCCTACCAAGGTTAAGGAGTGATGTGGCGCAATGTCTTGTCAGTTTCGAGCTGGTGTTCCCACCATCCTTCTTCAATATCATGACGCACGTCCTAGTCCATCTAGTCGACGAGATTGCCATTCTGGGCCCTGTATTTCTACATAATATGTTCCCCTTTGAGAGGTTCATGGGTGTCCTAAAGAAATATGTCCATAACCACGCTAGGCCAGAAGGAAGCATCTCCATGGGCCATCAAACAGAGGATGTCATTGGGTTTTGTGTTGACTTCATTCCTGACCTTAAGAAGATGGGTCTCCCTCAATCGCGGTATGAGGGGAGACTGGATGGAAAAGGCACGCTAGGAGGGGACTCAATAATATGTAGGGACGGGCATTCTTGGTCTCAAGCACACTAGACAATTCTACTGAATTCTACCTTGGTGACCCCGTATGTCGATGAACACAAGAACGTTCTTCGCTCCAAACACCCGGACCAGTGTGACGACTGGATTACATGTGAACACATCAGGAGTTTTGGCAGTTGGTTACAAACACGTCTCAGGGGTGACAACATTGTTTCTGATGACCTGTACTCGTTGGGAACCATCTTCGACTGTAATGACTTACAAAGGGTACGAGATAAATGGAAATACATTTTACACGATCGCCCAAGATCAAAAGAGCACCAACCAAAACAGTGGTGTCCGCTTTGATGCAGCAACCAAGAGGGGAAAGGACACATATTATGGTTACATAGTAGACATATGGGAACTTGACTATGGACATGATATTAAGGTCCTTTTGTTTAAGTGCAAATGGGTCAATCTGTCAGGAGGTGGGGTACAGGTAGACCCGCAGTACGGAATGACGATAGTGGATCTGAACAATCTGGGGTACAAAGACGAACCATTCGTCCTAGCCAATGATGTGGCGCAGGTTTTCTATGTGAAGGACATGTCTACCAAACCGAGAAAAAGATAAGATAAGGAAGAGGATACATCATATGATGAGCCAAAGCGCCACATAGTTCTTTCAGGAAAAAGAGACATCATGGGATTGGAGGGCAAGACAGACATGTCTGAAGATTATGAAAAGTTTCATGAAATTCCTTCCTTCAAAGTCAAGGCTGACCCAAGCACCCTGTTAAACGATGAAGATTATCCATGGTTATGGCGCAATAAGCAAAGGACACAAGCGAAGAAAAAGTGAAGACTTTCTATCCACAACAATTATGATGATGCCTTTGATCTAGAATATCACAGCAGTTACATGTGAACAAATGAAATCCCTTTGTAACATATGAGTTTTCATCCGAAACCCTGATACTTCCAGAGAGATTGTCTTTTTAGCACATGCTATGTGGGTGAAATGATGATACCATTCCAACTTTCAAACTTTTCAGAGTTCATTTGTAGTGCTTTTCAATTTAAGTGTCATTTAGCTGAAAGAATGAACTAATAGCAAAAAGCATGAACTCATAGCAAAAAGAATGAACTAAAAATAATCAATTACCAACTAAAACAAAACAATAATATCCTTCAATAGCAAAAAGAATCAACTAAAAAGCTTTTATAAAACTCCAATAGCAAAACGAATCAACTGAAAAAAAAATTATAAACCTCTAGTATTATTGAAACTAAAATTATATAAAATTTATGCAACCAAAATTATCAAAGTATTTTCTGTTCAAAACATTAAATCAAAAAGAATTTTCATGAAGAATTTTTTCGTTAGAAACTTTAATTGCTAAAGGAATTATCACAAAGAATTTTTTGTTAGAAACTAAAATAACAAAATGTATTTTTGAATATAATGATAAAACATAGTAATATTAAACAGCAGGAAAAAGATTCACTCAAAAACCTATCTTTATAGTAAAGTTATTCAAAAACTAATGATTCACACAAATTTTAAAAAATTCAAATTTAAACTATTCAAATTAAAAAACAAATGGCACTAACAAAAAGTTTATAATTTTTATTACCTAAAATCAAAAAGAATTAAAAAAAGCAAAAAACAAAAGAAAATAAATAATGCAAAAAACAAAACAAAAAACTGGGAAAAAAATAAAAAAATGCCACCTACTGGGCCACCACGGCCTGAATACGACTAGAAACCCAACCATGGGCCAGGATTCAGGCCCGCAGAAGGCCCAGTAGGCCCACATGCAGCATAGTGTGTGATTAGGCCCAGTAAGCCTGCATTTGAGAGGAGCTCGACAGGGCAGCCGCAGTGGGGCTTATAAACCACTCCCAGCTCCTCTCAACTAGCTAGGTGGGACTAAACATTTGGCCGCGGGGCAGCACAAGGCCTTTGGTCCCGGTTGGTGGCACCAACTGGGACTAAAGGGGTGCATTGGTCCCGGTTGGTGCCACCAACCGGGATTAGAGGCCCCAGCTTCCCGCCCTTTGGGCTGCTGAAAAGAGGGCTTTGGTCTCGGTTGGTGGCACCAACCGGGACTAAAGGGGTGCATCGGTCCCGGTTGGTGCCACCAACCGGGACTAAAGGGGTGCATCGGTCCCGGTTGGTGCCACCAACCGGGTCCAACACTTATCCAAATTTTTAGTTTTCATCTCATTTGTCCCCCGACGACGCCGACTACAACGACGCCGCCCCCGCCGTCGCCGTCGCCGTCGCCCGCGCCCATCGTTGCCGCCGTCCCCGCGCCGCCCCTGCCCCGCGCCGCCGCTGCCCCGACGCCGTCGCCCCGCGCCCGTCGGCGCCGCCGTCTGCCTCCGCCGCCGTCCTCGTGCCGCCCCTGCCTCGTCGTCGCCGTCCTCGCTGTTGTATGTATTGATGTATATTGATGTATGATTTTTTTTGTTCGTATGATGTATGTTTTTTTCATATATATAAATTATGTATGTTTTTATGTTACGTTATTATAGATTTTAGGTTAGTATAGATTTTAGGTTAGTGGAGAGGAAAAAGAAAAATAAGGAAAAAGAAGAAAAGAGGAAGAAGGAAGAAGGAAGAAGAAGAGAAAGAAGGAGAGGGAAAAGGAAAATAAGAAGAGGAAGAAGGAGAAGAAGGGAAGAAGAGGAGTGGAAGAAGAGGAGAAAAAATAAGAAGACGAAGAAGAAGAAAAAAAGAGGAGAAGAAGAAAAAATAGAAAACTTTCTATTTTTCTTCTTCTCCTCTATTCCTTCTTCTTCTCCTCTTTTTTTTCTTCTTTTTTTCTTCTATTTTCTTCTTCTTCTTCTTCTTCTCTATTTTTTCTTCTTCTTCCTCTTCTTATCTTTTATCCGGAACGAGGGTGTCGGGAACTAGGGTGCCGGAAGCTAGGGTAGAGGGTCCAGGGTCGCCGAGGGGTCGAGGGTCGTCGAGGGGTCGAGTGTCGAGGGTCGAGGGTCGTCGAGGATCGAGGGTCGTCGAGGGTCGAGGGTCGTCGAGGGTCGAGGGTCGTCAAGGGCCGAGGGTCGTCGAGAGTCGAGGGTCGAGGGTCGTCGAGGGTCGTCGAGGGATCGAGGGTCGTCGAGGGTCGAGGGTCGTCGAGGGTCGAGGATCGAGGGGTCATCGAGGGGTCGAGGGTCGAGGGTCTCCGTTTAACAAGAATGCCCCCATTATGGATGTGCACAAGTTGATCCTTTTTTACCTCATCCATGGCTACATCATTTGCTGGAAGTAACAGGCGTATGACGCTACGAAGCTCTTCAAAGTTATTTTAGAACGGAGTTCCGGATAGGATGATTCACTTTTTTGGTACGGATTCAGTAAAGGCCTTCCAAATAGCGATATTCGGAAGGCTCTTGCTGAACTTCGTACCAAAAAGAGAATTCTCCTATCCGGGGCTCCGTTCCAAAACAATTTTGGAGAGCTTCGTACCGTTATGCGCCTGTTACTTTCGGCAAATGATGAAGCAATGGTTTTCTTGAGATCAGGAAAAATATGGACCATTTTCTGCACATCCAGAATGGCGCCATCTTGTTAAATCCCTTAAAGGTTAAGAGAATCCGAGCAGTCGAGGATCGGAAGTAGCTAGGGTAGGGGGTCAAGGGTCGCTGAGGGGATGAGGGTCGAGGGTCGAGGATCGCCGAGGGGTCGACAGGGGGACGTCGATCAACCCCCTCTCGCTCGACCAACTCTCGAGGACACCCAAACCATAGAAATAAAACATTGTCGATCTCGTACGCCCTCCCGCCCCTACCCGATAAACTCTCTCGAGATTTATAAGAGATTTATCAAGAATGCCCACATTATGGATGTGCATAATTAAGTTGATCCCTATTTTTTCCTGATTTCATCTACCATTCTATATGTGCACTTTCTCTTGTGTCAAAGTAAAGAATCCTTTGACACTAGACAACGTGACATATAGAAGGGTAGATGAGATTAGGAAAAAATAGGGACTATTTTTTTTGCATATCCAGAATGGCGCCATCTTGTTAAATCCCTTAAAGGTTAAGAGAATCCGAGCGATCGAGGATCGGAACTAGCTAGGGTAGGGGGTCAAGGGTCGCCGAGGGGATGAGGGTCGAGGGTCGTCGTCAAGGGGTCGAGGGTCGAGGATCGCCGAGGGGTCTATGTTTGCCACAATTAATATATCCATCTCTCATGTTTGTATATTAATTGCCATGTTGTAATATTTGTAGAAACTATGGATCAACAAAGAGACTTCGAACAAGAAGAGATATTGGGGGACATAATCTGCGACGAAGGTGATGTCTTGTCGTTTCTCAATGACCTCGAAGGTCCGGAAGGAAAGGAAGCAGGCTACGGTGATCAAACAATGGAGGAGGAAAGTTATGATCATGATGGTGGCTCCGGCGACCGTGATGACGGCTCCGGTGACCGAACGGAGTCGGGATCAGCTGTTGCAAAGTCCGACTAATTAAGCCTATGTTGACTAGCTAATTGATGAATTAATTTTTTTATGTACATATATTAACTCTTCTTTCTTCTTTTATAGCCCTCCGGATCGAGCCAAACTTCGGTAACAAGACGAGGCCCGAAGAAAAAGTTGCGCTAGGATGAAAGGTTCACGATAACAGAAATCGTGCGTGATAGCCAACCGATTCAACCCCTCCGGACCAAGGAAGCATTTTTTGCTCAGTGCGGGGTTCTTGTTAGGGCATGATCCCGATCAGCATCCACCAATGGTATAAGCCTAAGAAGGAAGACCCTCAAGTTTCTTTTGTCGAAGATAGACAGAAAGCTGATCTTTGGACCGTGCTGAAGGAAAATTTCACCCTACCGGCAGAGGAGGATCCGGATAAGCCAGATATAGAGCCATTGGTCAAGGTTTATGCTCTCAAGAAGATGGCAGATCTATTCAGGAGGTGGAAGAATGAGTTGAAATCAAAGTATGTCGACAAAAACAAGACTCCAAAATTCACCGGCCGATTTGAGAAGATAAGAGATCACTGGGCCGTATTTGTGGCCCACAAGACATCGGAGCAGAGTAAGAAGATGTCAGCGACAAACAAGATAAATGCTGCAAAGAAGGAGCATCACCATCGCATGGGGTCAGGTGGCTACCTCAAATCCCGACCATCGTGGGACAAGGCTGAGCAAGACCTGATTGCTAAAGGGGTCGAACCAGAGACATTGCAAGGCCAGACCGTTCAAGGACTTGGTTCTTCGAGGTTGGGGAAACTTTGGACCCTGAAACAGGGAAGTGTTGTTGGACGGACGAGCAACTTGCAACACCCGTCACGAAGCTTCAGGAAGCAATCAAGGCAGCGCGGGAAGGGACGTTCGTTCCCGACAGAGAGAACGACGAGCTCACAAAGGCCCTTGGGAATCCTGAGCACCCTGGACGAACACGAGGCACGCCAGGCTCCGTTGCATGGAAGGTTGGGTTTCCCGACGCAGGTGGTTACAAAACCCAAGAGAGGAGGAGGAAAGTGGAGCAGAGCGAACTACAGCAGCTTCAGGCAAGGGTACGAAAGCTAGAGGAATGACAAGCTGTTGAGAACCAGCAAGATCCTGCCCAAGCTACGACCCCAGAAGCTACCCCGCCATCTCAGCGGAGATGCAGCGTGGCTTCCACCGAGCTCGCTCAGCAGCCTGACTTCACGGGGCCCAGCTACCCCATGGATGCTATCACGGATTCACACCAGTGCCATCTTATGACGCAATGGCAGAACCTCAAAGTCAAGGCGGCTATCGGCTCTGTGTTCCCTCCTTCACCCGAAGCAACTTTTCACTGCCGTCCGATTCCACAAGGCTATGCTGTTGTGATGGTGGAAGAAATAACGGAGGGATTTGAGGAGCTCCAGCTTGACCACCCTACAGGTGAAGGGGAGACTTAGCTGGGTCTTGCTCTGAAGACTCCATGTCTATGGAGGAAGGTGCACATCAAGCTTCTGAACTTCACGCCTCCAGCGAGCTGGGCACTCTGCCTCCTCCGCCTTCTCCTCCTCCTCCAGCGAGCGATCAGGGCACTCCGCCTCCTGCTCCGGCGCGTGAGGGCGGCAGTACTCCGCCTCCTTTTCCGCCTGCTCCGGCGCGCCCGAGCAGCCCGCCTCCTCCTTCATCGCCTCGTAAGTAACGGCGGCGGAACATAGACGCTGCCGCTCCGGCTGCTCCGGCGCATCGTAGTAGTCTGCCTCCTCCTCAGCCTCGTAAGCAACGAAAGAAGACAGCCGCAGCCGCTCCGGCTGCTCCGGCGTCTAGCAGTACAGCCTGAGGCGGGAGGCAATACAGATTCGGTCCATCGTCTCTCAATCCTCTAAAGAAGTTACCATACGAGAGGAGCGAGGACGAAAACCAGAAGCTATGTGAAGCCCAAGTGAAGGACTTCTTCGAAACGGTAAAAGCTAAGAAACATCCACCTTCGGAGGAGAAGATAGATCCGGTGAAAGCAAAGCACACTTTGGATAACCTGAAGCGAGCATCACCGCCTCCGTCACAAAAGCAACTATGACCGTGTTATTGAAAGAACATATAAGGAAGCGGAGCAGTCGGGAAGTACTTGCAGTGATCGAAGGTTAGAAGAACGAAGAAGTGGGAAAAAATCCCCAGCTAGGCGAACAAGCGAAGCAATTGTGCCCCCCGCTCAAGGTGTCTAGCGATATCGTCGCTAATCTTCCGGGGATGCTGCCCAGTACCAATCCTGGAGATTACATGCCCGACGATGCACTTTTTGATACAATGGAGGTGGACACATTCAAATACAGGCACGGGAAGCCTCTCATCAAACCTGGTCATCCTCCTCCAACAACGATGATGCGAAGATTCCATGATTGGTACATGGACATCTGCATCAAGTCTGGGAAGGATACTTTGACTCTGAGAGTTAAAGAAGAGCACGACCTCGTTGGAATTGATTGTTGTCTGTTCCATATGAGGAGTTCTTCCAGTTTTTCAATCAACAGGCCCTCGATAAAACAATCATCACTTGCTACTGTCTGTAAGTACTACTTCTGTAATTATAAGTCTCTATATATAGCTCAGCTCTTTCATTGCATGTATATATAATTATCCTCAATATATTATGCAGATTGAAGATCGCCGAATTGAAGAAAAGACAAATTGGTGATATTGTGTTCATTAACACAAATCTCATGGATGAATGGAATGTTAAACATGATGCCAAAGAAACCGAGGCCAACTTGCTCGCATCGTTACTTCGAAATCAAAACAAAGATACAATACTCTTTCCTTACGGATACAGGTGAGTGTTACTGTCTTGTGCATACTCGGTTTCCCTTATTACTCGAGGTTATAGTAATGTAATTGATGATTTATGCATGCGTGCGCAATTTCCACTTTATTCTTCTAGAGATTAAGCTTGAGCAGGGACTAGTAACCGTCATAGACTCGAAACGAAAAAATCCCGAGGAGTATGCGACCATGACTAAAATCTTCGAGAAGTAAGTTCAATCGATCATTATCGCACCATATCGGCAACTTTGTTCATTTCCTGATATCAAGTAATTGTTTTCTTTTTCTCGCAGGATTTGGAAAAAGTTCACCGCACAAGCTCCGGGACTGCCGGTGAAGCTCCTATTTAACCACCCGAAAGTAAGTACTACTAGCTAGTTCCACGCATCTCCCATTGATTCTAGCTAGTTTCATCAATACCATTTAGCATGCTTGCTTATCAGTTTGATTAACCTCTATTTCTTGTAAGGTGGTTGTGACAGGAACCCGAGAATAATTACTGTGGATACTACATTTGCGGATTCATCCGCCACACGACCTGTGAGCGGGGCTACTCTAGAAAACAATATGAAGTGTGTAAGCAATAATATTCACAATTTTAATTTATTACCATCATTTGTGTTGAGTTTCATACATATATATGTATTGGCCCACTTCTTTAAATTAGATGTGGCAGATGCCAGATGAACTCCTACCACAAGATCGCATACGAGCAATTCAAGAGGAATTGGCGGGATTCTTTCTTGACCACGTAATCGACAAAGACGGAGAATACCATGTGGAAGTTGAGTTCAGATGTTAGGGGATTGTAAGAGATCTTATATTGTATATATGTAGCAAGTAGCGTCGGATGGATATACGAAAACTTGTTGTTCGACCAATCTCTCGGAGAAGGAGAGGTCGATCACTTCTCTCTGTATATGTTCATGAAGATCTTCTGTACTTAATGGTTTTCTTCATTTGCTTACTAGCTAGCTAGCGTGTCGAGTACTCTCTATACGTATAGTACCCTACAAAACACCCCCACCCCCCCCCCCCCCCTTCAGAAAAAAAACAAAAACCCCAGTCCCTGAACTGCTGACGCGTGGATGCCTTTTGGTCCGGTTGGTGGCACCAACCGGGACAAAAGGCCCTCCCGCCTGGGCAAGCCGCAGCGGCCACGTGGAGCCCCATCTGTCCCTGTTCGTGGGCGAACCGGGACTAAAGGTGTTGGGCTTTAGTACCGACACTTTAGTCCCGGTTCGGCAACCGGGACAAATGGGCCTTATGAACCGGGACAAATGGGGCTTTTTCTAATAGTGTTTGTTTGGTGTTCTAAACTCTAAAGGTAGAAGTGGGTGTGCACTAAAAAATCTAATTAAGGTAGATAATTGAGTTCTCATTTGGTCCACTACCATACATACCAAAATACATACAATCAGTCAAAAGTCCATATCTCATTTTTTATAAATTTTGTGAGGGGGTTGTACCGAAGCGGGACTCGTTACACCATTAGTTTACTTTATGTGCGATCCTGCGGCCATTGTAAAACTGATATTAAACTCTAGAGGTAGGAGTGTGCTAAAAAAACCTAAATAAGGTAGATAATTGAGTTTTCATTTGGTCTGCTGCGTCATGAAAATCTAAATAAGGTAGATAATTGATTTGGTCTGCTGTGTATCCTGTGATACAGAGGCCAGAGTAATCCCCTTTTTGAGAAAAAAAATGAAAAGAATTGATGCACTAGCATCTTCTCAGAATTTTCTTGGCGTAACATACATAGTACAATTTGTCCCCACGGAAATTCTTTCTGGTTACGCGATCTCCGGTTTTCAGTTTGTCATGAAGCAGTATCCAACACAAAAAATAAGTATGAAAAAAAATTAAGTTATATAGTCGCAAAAAAAAATATGAAACTGATCAATTACCACGTTTGTGTGTCACACCTCCCACCTAGTACGTCATAGAACAAGTGACAGATACTCCCTCCGTCCCATAATGTAAAACACAGTGTCAAAAAACATATTACATTATGGGACGGAGGGAGTTGAAAACAATGTCTTGCTTATTCCTGCTGCACAAGTCTTCACAGCGGGTGCTCTTCCTCCGGTCTTTTTTTCTCCACGTATTAGACTTTTGTGAAGTCAAACATTGCAAAGTTTGACCAAGTGTATATTAAAAAATATCAACATTTACAATACAAAATATATATATTATGAAACTACGTTTCATAACAAATCTAACAATATTGATTTGGCATTGTGAATGTTGATACTGTTTTTATATGTTTGGTCAAAGTAGAGATATTTTGACTTTGGACAGAACTTATATGCAGACTAAAAAGGACCGAAGGGAGTACGTAGAAAATGATGCAGGCCTAGGGGGTTGAAGATTGTTTGGTTGGAGTCATCTGTGATGACGATACGTACATTTGTTTGTATATGCCAGTTGCAGCATAAACTCAAACTTAATGAAGAAAACTATAGAAGTATTCAACAATAGTGATGTATAGTTGCAAAAAAATCTCAACTCTTTGATTCTTTGATATTATCAGTCAATATACAACGCAGCTCTTGGATATCATCTCCATTTGCTTCCATCCTCCAACAACCGCACAGGGGGGATGCGCGCCTTGATATTATCTACGTTTGTTTATATCCTTTCTTGATCCCAAAGCAGCCTTGCCGTGCGAGGGACCTGCAGAGGGGGGAAAGACGGAACGACAAGCAGTATCATTGCTCTTTCAGCGATTTGGAAAAGATCAATTCCTAGTGTTGTTGAAGAGGTGCATGCTCTGACTTGTCTTGATCTTATCCGCTTTTTCTTCATGTTCTATTGTTTTATGAGAGCTATAAATCCTAAGCTATTGTGGAACTAAGAAATAAAGTACTCCCTCAGTCCGGAATTACTCGTCTGAGAAATGAACAAAAATGAATGTATCTAAAAGTAAAATAAGTTTAGATACATCCATTCCTCCAACAAGTATTTCCGGACGGAGGGAGTAAATGAAAGGAGGATTACAAGGAGGTAACCACGCTTTGAAGCCGCGAGCATAATGATTACTGGTTCCATAGGAGGATTACAAGGTTGTTCTTGTTCTGTCAGTGCTTAACCTCTCTTGTCTTCTTTCATATGCTGCAGTTTCTAGTTCCTTCGACCGTCAAGATCATGGCAGAGTCTCTGCTTCTCCCTCTAGTGCGCGGTGTGGCCGGCAAGGCCACAGACACACTTGTCGAGATGGTGACCCGCATGTGTGGCCTCGACGAAGACCGCCGAACCCTCGAGCGCCATCTGCTAGCTGTTGAGTGCAAGTTGGCCAATGCCGAGGAGAGGTGCGAGAAAAATGACTATGTCAAGAGCTGGATGAAAGATCTCAAATCCGTCACCTACGAGGCCAATGACGTGCTCGACGACTTCCAGTATGAGGCGTTGCGCCGCCAGTCTAAGATCGGCATGTCCACTTTCCGCAAGGTACGCGGCTACATAACGCACCGTAGTCCACTGCTCTTCCGTTTTGAGATGAGCAAGAAACTCAAGAATGTTCTCGAGAAGATCAATAAGTTGGTTGAGGAGATGAACAAGTTTGGCCTGGAGAATTCTGTCCGTAGGGAAGAGTGGCAACATCCTTGGCGGCAGACACACTCCAAACTGGATGATTCTACCAAAATCTTTGGAAGAGACAATGATAAGGAGGAGGTGGTGAAGTTGCTGCTGGACCAACAAGATCAGCGGATGGTACAGGTGCTGCCTATCTTTGGGATGGGAGGTCTTGGCAAGACGACTCTTGCTAAGATGGCTTATAATAACCAAGAGGTCCAGAAACATTTTCAGTTGAAGATGTGGCACTGTGTGTCCAACAACTTTGATGCCATTGATCTTTTGAAATCCATCATTGAGTTGGCTGCCAATAAGAGATGTGACATGTCTGACACCATCGAACTATTGCAAAATAAACTTGAGGAAGTCATTGGCCGAAAAAGGTTTATGCTCGTGCTTGATGATGTATGGAATGAAGATGAGAGGAAGTGGGTGGATGTCATGAAGCCACTTTTGTGTTCTGTTGGTGGACCAGGAAGTGTAATAGTCGTCACAACTCGAAGCCAGAAAGTTGCATCTATAATGCAGACCCTTCAACCACATAAGTTAGCATGTCTGAATGAAAAAGATTCATGGGAACTGTTTTCGAACAAAGCATTTAGCAATTGTGTAGAGGAGCAAGCGGAGTTAGTCACCATCGGCAAATGTATTGCCAATAAATGTGGGGGGTTGCCTCTTGCTCTCAAGACAATGGGTGGATTGTTGAGTTCAAAGCAACAACTACAGGAATGGAAGGCCATCGAAGAAAGTAATATTGGGGATAATGATGGAGGCAAATATGAGGTCATGCCCATACTAAAGTTAAGCTACAAACACTTGTCATCTGAAATGAAGCAATGTTTTGCATTCTGTGCAATTTTCCCCAAGGATTATGAGATGCAGAAGGATATGCTCATCCAACTATGGATGGCAAATGGATTCATTCAAGAGGGAACAATGGATTTAACACAGAAAGGAGAATTCATTTTTGATGAGTTGATTTGGAGGTCCTTCCTCCAAGATAAGAAAGTTGCAGTCAAATCTGAAGGTAACACAAAATACGAGACAGTAGTGTGTAAAATGCACGACTTAATGCATGATGTAGTAAAAGATGTCACATATGAATGTGCAAGTATAGAAGACCCGACTGAACAGAAAGCGTTGCTAAAAGATGTTTGTCACATGCAAATGCCAGAGGCTGGATTAAAACGAATCACTGGATTATGCAAAGGCAGAACATACCTCCGCACTTTGTTAGATCCTTCAGGATCAGATGTGGAACATTATGTGGTTAATGGGTCAGAAGAGGATATATCTATTAACACATCACACAAGGATTTTAGAAAGTTGCTACAAGTATCGGCATCACTAAGAGCATTGCATTGCCCCCCTTCTTCAGTTGGCACTTGCAAAGCCATAAATGCAAAACATTTACGATATCTTGACCTCTCTGGGTCTTGCTTCATTAGGTTGCCTGATTCAATATGTGTGTTGTACAACTTGCAAACATTGAAGCTCATAGGTTGTTGGAAGCTGCGACAGTTACCAGAAGACATGACAAGATTGAGAAAGCTCATGCATCTTTATCTTTCTGGTTGTGTTCGTCTCAAACGCATGCCTCCAAACTTTGGTGTACTGAAAAACCTTCACATATTAACAATATTTGTTGTGGGTACTGGAAATGGTCGGGGGATAGAGCAGCTCAAAGACATGCAACACCTTAGCAATAGGTTGGAACTATTGAATTTGAGTAAGATAAAGAGCGGGGAAAATGCAAAAGAGGCCAATCTCAAACAAAAGAAAAATCTAACTGAGTTGTTGTTCTCTTGGGATCAAGAAATAGATGACGAGACTGAAGAGGTGGAAGAAGTGCTTCAGTGTTTAGAACCTCATAGTAATGTCCAAAAGTTGGAGATATATGGATATGATGGCCTAGAAATATCACAATGGATGAAAAAGCCTCAGATGTTTAACTACTTGAGAGAACTCCTAATTTTTGACTGTCCAAGATGCGAGAGTATACCTGTAGTATGGCTCTCACTATCTCTGGAGATTTTGTCCCTACAGGAGATGGATAACCTGACCACATTATGTAATAATCTTGGTGTGGAAGCTGGAGGACGCACTACCCCTCTACAAATTTTCCCTGGGTTGAAGAAGATGGAGTTGATTGAGTTACCAAGCCTGGAGATATGGGCAGAAAATAGTGTGGGAGAGCCTAGTGATAGCTTGGTGACGTTCCCCATGCTTGAAGAGCTAAGGATAAAAAATTGCCCTAAGCTTGCGAGTATTCCAGTGACCCCCATTGTCAGCAAGTTGACAGTAGTTGGAGTCCACACTAATATAGTCAGTTTAGTTTTCATGAGCATCCATTTGGGTTCTTGGCCATATCTCGTCAGTTTAACTCTTGGGTCTCCGGAAGAAATAATCATGTTGCCTCTAGACACCCAGCAAAGCCAAAGTCATAGAACTCTGGAAAAACTTGAGAGTTTGACTCTGGAAGGGCCCAATAGCTTGGTGAGAAGCTCTGGATTGTCCAGATCACATCTTATGGCTTGGAAATGCTTTCAGTTCGTGGAAAGTCTGACGATTTGCACATGCAACAATCTTGTCCGCTGGCCAACAGAGGAGCTCCAGTGCTTGGATCGCCTCCGCTTTCTGTGTATCAGAAATTGTGACAACCTAAAGCAGAACACTTCATTGTCTATGGAGGAGAGCCATCTGCCGTCCCTGGAGGAATTGTATATTGCACACTGCCACGGTATGGTTGCACTGCCTTGGAACCTTGGAAATCTTGCCAGGCTGACGAGTTTCAGTGTGATTGGCTGTAGTGACCTTAAAACACTGCCCGATGGGATGTGTGGCCTCACTGCTATGACGATTTGGAGTTGTCCGGCTATAAGGGAATTCCCGCATTGTATCGTGGAGCGGCTGTCAACCCTCAAATGCTTAATCATAATTGACTGCCCAAAGTTGAAAAGACCATTCAGAAAAGGTGGGAAGTATTTCCACTTGGTCTCCTCTCTCGGAGATAAGTTTATATGTTTACCTTAATTTTTGATCCCGGCGTCATGGACATCCAAGCTGCGATTGCCCTGGTAAAAAATCAATCTCCCTTTTGTCTAAATAAATGTTTCTCACATCGGATTCAGTGATAACATGCGACGCTAACGCGATGATTTGATATACCTGCAGCTCGGAATCTAGGAAAGCCTCCATGCGATGAATGGAGCAATGGCCAATCCGCCCCCTTCCTGCTGCTGTGCGTGCCGTGGCCCGGGGCAACTTCCGTCCTCCTCCCAGGGCCCGTGGTCCTCGCTGCCAGAGCGCATGCCGGGGGCGTGATTTGGCTGCAATGCGCCCAAGGAGACGACAGGAATAAGCAGAGGCGTGCGTGGTGTGTGGAAGCAGAGGCCCAACCAGCAGTTGGAAGCACTCCCATTTCGTACACGAGCTCGTTGCTTTAATCTGTACATCACAAGCAGGTGTGTCTCCAATACTACTACTATATTTCTCCGAAAGGCTCAAGCAGAGCAAAGAATTTCTCTTCAGCACAATGGCAATGCCGTACTGATGATGAGATTGCTACAAACAATCCCCGTAGCAATAATCTGACCTCGTGTCTGCCCCGCCCCCGCCTTTGGGAGCCTGACATGAAGTTTCCTACTACTACTGCTACTACAGACAAGAGCAAATTTATTCAGCTGTTGTCTACAACTAATCATCACCAATCAACTCTTCCAGTGAACACTGGTACTAATCAGGAAGGCAGGCACACACACTGACTGATTACGTACTGGATTAATCATCAGAGGATGGCGATGTATGCATCGGCGAGCATCTTGCCGAGGTGGACCTGGGCCTGGGTGGTGAGGTGCGTGATGTCGTTGGCGACGGGGAGCCCCATGGTGTCCACGTTCTTGAGGTTGCCGCACCTCCGTCTGCCACTTCCCCTGCCTGACCATCTACTGAGGTGCTTAATTACACCCCACACTTCTTGCTTGTTCAAATTTGGTTGGAGTATATTTATCTTCCGTGTCATGGATCCCATGCTAGGATCCACTGATAATATGCTGGAACTAAATGTTGTTGCTTGCTTCATCTCTACTACTTCCTGTAACTGCTTAGTGTTAAGCTCTTGGCTGTGCATGTGTGGGTAGTTCTGAACATTTGCTACTAACTGACGCCAAGCACATCCAATTGTGGTTCACTGCAGATTGGCAATGCCAATTTACCAACGATTTCAGGTCTGCAAAAGTTGGATTTCGGACAGGCTTTCAAGAGCATGACCGAAGCAGAGAAACACGCATGTTTGTACGCTTGAATTCTGATGCCACCACCTGATACTGCAGATCCATAGAGTCCATGAATGGCCCAGTGTGTTTCTGGTAAATGATAATGTGACCACAACCTTGTACTTTCCTCTTGCATACCATATAGCCATATACCACCACCCTCATAATCAACCTGATTACTTATCTGACAACCTTCTTATGCAAGACGACAACAATTCTTCTTCTGCAAAACATATATTTTCTCCAAGCGATCAACAAAGTGATTGGTCCATTGGGAAGGTACGTACGTTCGGTATCTGGCTCTCTGCTGAATTTATCCCCAGCATTGCTCAAAATAAAATGAGCACAGTGCACCATGTTCTCCTGCATAATGAGATGTCGAAACTGCTCAAATGACACTTGCTACTTAATCTGAATCCACCAAAAAAAAAAGTTCGGATACTTAAATATTTATGTGGAGTATTTGCTTCCGTTCTATTGGCTGAAGAAATGAAAATTGTTTATTCAGACTAGACAGCGACTTGGTTGGTGGCTGTGAGGATAACTTGGATACCAGTTTGGTATACGCACGAGATCCCTGGTAAAATGTCCCGGCTAATTTTTTCACATCAAATTCTGTGGATACAAATTGATGACAGGAATGCTAACACGTAGGATGATTCGGCGTACCTGTAGCTGCAGGTTGGGATCTCTGAAACTGAAAGGCTCCGCAGCATGAAATGAGCAACGGTCGAGGAAGCCTCGCCTCTCTCGTCCGCCCCCATCTGGCCACCACGACCTGGGGGTGGGGGGCAACTGCCTGCAGTCAGTCTCCCCGGCAGAGCGCACCTGCAGGGGCGGTGCGGCGGCGGCGCTTCGACGGTGGAGCAGGAAGCGAGAGATGCGGTTACGCATGAGCAGAGGCCCACCAGCAGAAGGTGTGGGTTTGAAGCACTGGCCTGTCCTCTGGGATTAGCGGGCTAGGTCGGTCTAGGTCATTACTTGCTGGAAAGTGTTTCTTCCATTTTGAGAAGAAAAACAGATTGTGCTAAAAAAAACAGATTATTGTGCTTCCACATTGCTAGGAGTAAGTGACGATGTGCCATCTGGTTTGCAAACACCAAATTTAGAACTTTCTAGATTCTGTTGTTAGTTGCATTTGCCCGCTCTACCTTGTCGCATTGGCAACCTTACACAATCCATCTTAGATGGTGAATTGAGTTTTCATTTGGTCCGCTGCATCATGAAAAGAATCGAGGCAGGAGCGTGTGCCTCTTCGGAATTTTCTTGGCAGAATTTTCTTGGAGTACCCTCGCTGACCTGCGGGCTCCAACTTCCATATCTCTCTCTTGTGTCTGATGACTGCTTCTCTCAAGCTTTGCACTACGCCGGCTGACGGAGCTTCAGTTTCTTCAGTTCCAACTTGGCCCTGTTGCCTTCAGCTTCAGCAAGATTGACTTCTCCCATTTTCGGCTGCATCTAGTAGGTGTTACTACACTCTCACTATTGTAGTTTCATACTCCAAGAAATTCAGATGCTGTTGGTGAATCCAATCCAGTTCATTGTGTCTGATACGTTAAACGCAGCGCGCCAATACTGCATCGCATCAGTGGTACCAGATTAATGAGCCCTGCACTGCAGCACCCCATATGAATAAAGCAGTGGACCTCTGACTAGATATGTGTGTTGGCTACATGATTATGTTGTGTGTCGAGTACTGATCTGCACCTCAGCCAAAACAATAGTGATGTACCCATTGTGTATCTTTTATTGCTTCTTTTTTTTTCCGACATAGTTCAGAAACTTCAGACTATTGTTTCACTAAAAAAATGATGTTTTAAAATCGTTCTCATCCATATGTTTGCAGCCTATGCGACTATGATGGTCGTGTCATCGGTTTTTCCTCACGGAGGAATGTCCAGCTTCTCAATTATTTATTATTCTACTATCATAACAGTAGAAATTAATGCTGCCGGTATGAACAAAGCTGGTGCAAAAATCCTTTCCATGTCCAACTTTTCTCAAATACAAAAATCTGTTTATCTCATAACTCTGGGTCCACTGAACTAATTCGCCAAATTATAATTTTTGTTGTATAATCTACAATTGGACTGACATATAGCAAAATAAAAAAAATAGGATCACCAGGTCCGTGTGCCGCGCCTCCCATCTAGTAAGCCATGTGACAGGTCGAAAACAACGCTTTGCCTATTGCTGCAGAACCGTTAGCGATACAAGTGGGAACAAGTTGGAAAAATAATACATGCCCAAAGCTGGTTATTGTTCAGCATTAGTTGGTTGGAGTCACTTGTGATGATGGATTGATGGTACAGAAAACTTTTTGTATCTGCAAGTTGCAGGATAAACTCAAAGCCTAGATTGAATACTGATATTTCAATATTTACCGAGTGAAAAGGAAGTGCTGCCAGCCTGTACGACATTTCCACAAGAATATACCAAACCTCACGCGCTTTCCATATTTTCCCCTTTGACTGCCTTTTTTCTGAGCAAATGTTTCCTTCCATAATTATTGGTAGTAACTGAACAATTAGACACCATCTACACGGGATGGTCTAAAACAGATTATTAAACACACAAAAACAAACTTCACCGCACTTACACAGTGTGAATGCTAAAGCGAGTTTAAAAACATTTAATTATAGGTAAAACAGAGTATTTTGAAGTATATAAAATTAATTAAATTATAATAATATATTCAACAACAGTGATGTATGGTTGCAAATAAATGAGGGGCCACTGGTAGGTACACATACCAGTCAATATTCAGCTCGGCTCTTGGATTCTTTGATCTTATCTCCATTTGCCATCGTCCACTCTCACACAACCGCACAATCTCACCCATACGAAGCAGCCTTGACGCGTGAGAGACCTGCACAGGGGCGGCGACGAACGAGCATTAGTATCCTTGTTCTTTCACAAAAGATCAAATTCGGACGCCTGATAACTGACAATATTCTCATGGCATACGAGGTCTCACATTTTTTTATGAATAAAAGGGCTGGAAAGGAAGCATTTGCGGCAGTAAAGGTGGATATGAGTAAAGCATATGACCGAGTTGTGTCGTGGAATTGTCACGGCAAATGTCCTTGAGCTAGGACTTAGTCGTGGAGCCATGCTCTGTAGAAACCTCCGGCTTAACTGCGGGAAAGCCGTAGATAACCAACTTACTCTGAATTCCCCTGCGGCTTAAATAACCCACTATATCTGAATATATATATATATATATATATATATATCATTAGTCCCCTTCATAAGCCGCCATCTTAGTTTGAACGATAGACCTCCGGCTTATAATTAACCCGGACACTTTTCTCTTTATCATAGACCACCAACCTTCACCATGCCTCCCAAGGCTCCCATCACCTGCAACTGGATGAGGTCCAACGTCACCGACGAGACCCTGGCCAATTTCGTTAAGTCCGGATATTTGCCTAAGAAGGAAATCATGTCCTACCGTGCCCCTGACCCGTCGGAAGAGAAACCACAACCAAGGGATGGGGAGGTGGTGATCTTCGCAGACCATATGAGCCGGGGCTTCGCACCGCCCGGATCAAAGTTTTTCAGGGACGTGCTCAACTTCTTTGACTTACGGCCCCAGGATATAGGACCCAACTCCGTATCCAACATCTGCAACTTCTAAGTCTTTTGTGAAGTGTACCTTGGAGAAGAGCCTAGTCTGCTGCTTTTCAGAGAGCTGTTTTACTTAAACCGCCAAAATGAGTGTGCCAACGGGCCAAGTCTGGAGTTAGGCGGCATCTCCATCCAGCGGCGCAGGGACTATCTTTTCCCTTACGCAGAGCCGCCGAGCCACCCCAAGGACTGGAATATGACTTGGTTCTACTGCCAAGATACGTCCCCGGCTGACGAGAACCCGCTGCCAGGCTTTCGCCCAACACGTCTAGAGCCGACTCATTCGCTATCGGACAAACTGACTGCAGCGGAACGCCAGCCTCTGCTCCCAACTATCAATAAGATCAAGGCCCTGCTAGGCAACGGTCTGAACGGGATTGACCTGGTCCGGGTCTGGATCTCATGGCGAGTGATCCCATTGAGCCGCCGCCCCGGCTTAATGTGTGAGTACACCGGGCGAAAAGATGACCCGCAGAGGCACAGTCGCAATGATCTTCCAGAAGACGTTGCAGAGGAAGAGACCAAGGCTCTGTTAAACGAGAGTCTGGCAGACTGTGGAAGGACCGGGTTAGCCCCCTTCTGCAAGACCAATCCAGCCCCAGCGGTAAGCCGCTGACTTTAACCTTTCAATTTCTTCTGCATGTAACCTTGATCTGAACTGTTTTAAGAATCAATCATTGTATCTTTCAGGCTGATGACAAATTCTGGCGGGTCAAATATGACCATGAAGCGGCCAAGAAGGCCAGGAAGGCGAAGAAAGCCGCCAAGAAAGCCGCCCCTCGCAAAAAGGGAAGCAGACTCACTGCTTGGGAGCTAATGCAATTAAGCGACAGCTCCGAGTCAGAGGTAACCCTTAAACCTTTAAATTTTTGTTATATTTGTTGTTTGTTGCTGTCTTCCTTATCAACACTTTGCTCATTGACAGGATGACACCGGCGCCAGTAACCCGGTGGTTGAAGAGGTAATGTCACTTTCCTCCGGCTCGGAGCCCTCGCCACAGCTGAAAGTCCGAAGAGTAACCCGGAAAGTAAGCTTTTCACATCCTTTAGCTCATCAAGACCCTCAATTTCTTTTGAAGCAGCAGGTTCACGAAAGCCGGCATCACACCCGGGCCCGCAAGGACACCGACCTCTCCGCCGGGTTACCCGACGCAACACGGAAGCGTCGCACTGAGGTTTTTTCTCACTTGTACCCTTTTCATCCGTTGGCGGGTGTTATCCATCAGCCACTCAACTCTTCTGACTCCAATTATCAGGAGACCTCCCCATCTTCGGGTGACTCCATGCAGTCAAATCTGCCGGCCTTCAAGACTGCGCCCGGGTAACAACAATCTTCTTACATTACCTTTGTCTGTACTTACTCTTTGTGTGCCTAACACTTCTGTCTTTTCAGTGCCCAGGCAAAGCTCACCAAAAGAGCGAAGAAGACCAGGTCAGCCGGAGTGCCAGACTTACCTGACCCGGAGGCGACGGCTCAAGAGCCGCCAGCTGCCTCCGCCCCCGAAGCCACCACTCCAATGGACACGGTACCTGAGGCCCCTGCCCCGACTACCAAGGCAACGACCGAAGCTTCGGTTAACCCGGAGGCCTCCGGCTCAGCTCCACCAGCAGACGACCCGGACGTGGTAATCACCCGGACGGAATTCGTTGAGCCGGGAAGACCGACCGCATTGGCCAAATGCTCCGTAAAGAGGGAGTTGCTGCAGCCCCACCGGGTGAACCTGGACCTCTCCAGCTACACCGACTTGAGCATTGGAGAGCTCGTCTCTGGCTACATCAGCCAAGTACACAAGAGCCGGGACGCCGAGGTTGCCATGGTCAACCAGATTCAACAAAAATCTGAGGTATCCTTCTGCTGTCTTCTTACTTTACTGCATAGTTACCTTTGCCATGCTAGCCCCCAAGTCGACGACTTATAATTGAATATGTTGTAGACTTAGGTTCCGGCTTACTCAACTGAACCGGCAATATGTATATAGATACGTTCAATATGCATTAGCCCCCAAGTGCCAAGTGTCTTTGCTTGGAAAGCGCTTGGGACTTATATAATGACTGTTAATTAACCCGGAAACATATACAGGCTGTTGGCAAGAAACTAGAGGCAGATCTTGCGGATCTCAAGAGCCGGCTGAAGATGCAGGAGATGGAGACCCGGAAGGCAAACGCCAAGTTTGTATCCAGCATCGCCACTCAAGAAAAATTGAAGACCGAATTTGATGCTGAGAGGAAAGCCTGGGTCGAAGAGAAGGCCGCACTGGTAACCCGGGCAGAACAGGCGGAGAAGGTTCTCGCTGAGAAGACTGCCGAACTCTCCAGCCTAAAG
This sequence comes from Triticum aestivum, assembly GCF_018294505.1. Classification (NCBI taxonomy): domain Eukaryota; kingdom Viridiplantae; phylum Streptophyta; class Magnoliopsida; order Poales; family Poaceae; genus Triticum; species Triticum aestivum. Next base: position 8,392,316 of record NC_057814.1, read on the forward strand.
CGCCAGGTTTCCCAAATGGTGGCCGCTATCTTTGGTAAGTCGCCTCTCCGGCTTTCATTAAGTCAGTATATGTCATGATCCATCCTTGTCACCTGCTTATCTGATTCTGTTAAACAGGTCCCAGGAGTACCAACCTCAACCAGAGCGTGGTCACCAAGTTAAAGGCCGTGTACACCCTGGTGGAACAGCTCTACACCGGGTCACAGCGTGCCTTAGCTGTGGTGGCCCTATCCAACGAGGTGCCAACTCATCTGGCCGAAGTCCTGCGCCGGCTCGCTGTTCTGCCGCAGCGGATCCAGGAGCTACGATGAGCCTCCGCGAGAGCCGGAGCAATCGCCGCGCTGAGTCGGGCCAAAGCATTCCTGCCGGAGCTAGACCCGGCAGACATCGCCCTGGGTTACCCAAGCTTGAAGGAAGACGGCTCAGCCTTCGACCAGAGGGACTTCGCGGCGTGTGTGAAGGCTGTACGCCCGGTGGCCACCATCATCGGGAACGACACCGACTTAACCAAGTACCAGCCGGGTTACGATGCGGAGAATCAGAGGATTCCAACCCCTCGCTATGATGCTCTCAATCTGATTCCTCCAGCTCGTCAGCACACCTTCGCCCCGGAGATTGACCCGGCCGGGTTAATTGACGAAGAAGCCCAGTTCGAAGCTCTCAGCGGCATCGACTGGAAATCATCAACCTTCGAGGTCTTAGGATCAGCCGGAGGAGAAGACAGGAATGAGCAGGGGACTTCAACCCAGCAGGCATCATAGTTTAGCTGGCGGGTTACCAAACATTGTTCCACCTTTTAGACTTGAAGAGTTATTGTAATAGAGTAGGTGCAACAATTTATCTCTGCCGTGCCATCGTGCACGTTTTGAATGTGAAAGCCCTTTGAATTTGCCTCTTTGATGTTTCTCCGGGTCATAATCATTCCATTGTTTTTCTTAACCTCAAAAAGGTGCCTTTAAGTATCTGCATATAAAGGCAAATCACAAGTCTCGAGGCGGCTTACCGCCCTGAGAATCAGGTGTTTGAGATAAATAACCCGGAATATGAATCAAAAAAGACTGGTCCTTAATTATACTCTGATCATAGCCGAAATAACACACTTAACAGCCTGTAAGCATCCTTCCGGTTTAAATAACCCGGGTAGTAAGGTTGATACCTTAACTCCGATTTACTTGCCTTGATGACACTCATGACGTGCAACTAACACTGTAAACCAAAGTTAAGCCGGCAAGTGAGACCCGGCCATGCACACCTCAGAGTAAACTTGTGAAAAAGCAGAAGAACTTAGGGGCTTCCGGTTCGAATACGACCAGAGACCCGGCCCAAAGGGGTTAAGCCAAGATTCGGATACGATCATATAGCCCCCAGTGGGTGTGGCGATGCCAATCAAGAGGGTACCGACAGCTATGTTCTCTTTGGTTCGAATACGACCCATGTTTGAACAGGAAGCCCCCAAGTGATTCTTAAAATTGTTTAACGATGCTGATTCGAATACGATCCACGTCGGTTCTCAGAGGGGTTAAACTATGATTCAAATATGACCAAAGTCAATCTCCCAATGAGCTCGGCACTTTGCCAATCAAATGGGTATCGACAGCTATGTTCTCTTTGGTTCGAATACGACCCATGTTTGAACAGGAAGCCCCCAAGTGACTTTACTGCTTACGGCTAGATTCGAATACGATCATAAGCCGGATCCTCCTTTAAATCAGCATGTAATCTTGTAAAAAACAACACACACATATTTAGAGGAGAGGAAAGGACAGAGGTCCTGCTTTATTGCTTATCATAATATATACATGGCTGAAATAAATATGTACACCACGAGAGCCGGTAGCTCAGGTGTAGTAAGGCCGAAGCTGAGCTATGTTCCACGGCCGACGGGTCTCTTCCTCAGACTTACGTGAATCTTTGTGCTCCAGAATGTCAATGAGGTAATATGACCCGTTGTGCAAGTTCTTGCTGACCACAAAGGGCCCTTCCCAAGGTGGGGACAACTTGTGTGCATCTGTTTGATCCTGGATGATCCGGAGCACAAGGTCGCCTTCCTGGAAGACCCGGGATTTTACCCGGCGGCTATGATAACGGCGCAAGTCTTGTTGGTAAATCGCTGACCGGGCTGCTGCCACATCACGCTGTTCATCCAACAAGTCAAGAGCATCTTGGCGCGCCTGTTCATTACCCGTCTCAACATAAGCCGCCACGCGAGGTGAGTCGTGACGGATGTCACTGGGGAGGACTGCTTCCGCTCCGTAAACCATGAAGAAAGGCGTGAAGCCTGTAGATCTGTTAGGAGTAGTATTGATGCTCCATAAGACGGAGGGCAACTCCTCCACCCAACAACCCGGCGTCCGTTGCAAAGGGACCAAAAGCCGGGGCTTGATGCCCTTCAGAATTTCCTGGTTAGCTCTCTCAGCTTGACCATTGGATTGAGGATGAGCCACTGAAGAAACATCAAGCCGGATATGCTCTCGTTGACAAAACTCTTCCATGGCGCCTTTGGAGAGATTGGTGCCATTGTCAGTTATAATGCTGTGCGGAAAACCAAAGCGGAAAATCACCTTTTTCATAAATTGAACCGCCGTGGCTGCATCGCACTTGCTAACTGGCTCAGCTTCCACCCACTTTGTGAATTTGTCAACTGCCACCAAGAGGTGGGTCTTCTTATCCTTGGACCGTTTAAAAGGCCCAACCATATCAAGCCCCCAGACCGCAAAGGGCCAAGTGATTGGGATCATCCTCAACTCCTGAGCCGGCACATGAGCCCGTCGTGAGAACCTTTGGCAACCATCACATTTACTGACCAAGTCCACTGCATCAGCATGAGCCGTCAGCCAATAAAAACCATGGCGGAAAGCCTTGGCTACAAGGGATTTTGAACCGGCATGATGGCCACAATCCCCTTCATGGATCTCCCGCAAAATCTCTTCTCCTTCCTCAGGGGAGATACAACGTTGAAATGCCCCTGAAACACTGCGATGATGTAACTCGCCATCGATGATGATCATTGACTTAGCCCGCCGGGTTATTTGCCTGGCCAAAGTTTCATCCTCAGGCAACTCTCCCCGGGTTATATAAGTCAGATATGGCACTGTCCAGTCTGGTATGACATGAAGAGCCGCCACCAGTCGTGCCTCCGGGTCAGGGATAGCCAAGTCTTCCTCTGTAGGCAACTTAACCGAAGGGTTATACAGGACATCCAGGAAAGTGTTAGGCGGCACCGGCTTTCACAGAGAGCCTAGCCGGCTCAGAGCATCAGCCGCCTCGTTCTTCCTGCGATCAATATGCTCCACTTGATATCCCTGGAAGTGCCCAGCAATGGCATCAACCTCGCGGCGATAAGCCGCCATGAGAGGATCCTTAGAATCCCACGTGCCTAATACTTGTTGAGCCACCAGGTCCGAGTCACCAAAGCACCTTACCCGGCTTAAGCTCATCTCCTTAGCCACCCGAAGACCGTGGAGCAAAGCCTCGTATTCAGCCGCATTGTTAGTGCAAGGAAATATCAACTGTAGCACATAATGGAACTTGTCACCCTTAGGGGAAGCCAATACAACGCCAGCCCCCGAGCCCTCCAGCTGCCTGGATCCATCAAAGTGAATAGTCCAATAAGTGTTATCCGGCTTTTGCTCGGGCACTTGTGACTCTGTCCAATCATTGATGAAATCCACCAAAGCCTGAGATTTAACAGCAGTGCGTGGCACATACTTGAGGCCATGAGGTCCAAGTTCGATAGCCCACTTAGCAATTCTCCCTGTGGCCTCTCTGTTTTGAATAATATCACCAAGAGGGGCAGAACTGACCACAGTGATGGGATGACCCTGAAAATAATGCTTAAGCTTCCGGCTCGCCATGAACACACCATACACAAGCTTCTGCCAATGCGGGTACCGCTGCTTGGACTCAATGAGCACTTCGCTGACATAATAAACCGGCCGCTGAACCGGATGTTCCTTGCCCGCCTCCTTGCGCTCCACCACAATGGCCACGCTGACGGCTCGTGCGTTTGCCGCCACATACAGTAGCAAGGGCTCCTTATCAACTGGAGCAGCAAGGACTGGGGGCTCTGCCAGCTGCTTTTTCAAATCCTCAAAAGCGGTATTAGCTGCATCATTCCAGACAAAGTTATCAGTCTTCTTCATCAACTGATATAAGGGCATGGCCTTCTCACCCAGACGGCTTATAAACTGGCTTAAAGCAGCAATGCGACCCGCCAAGCGCTGGCGGTCATTTACACACGCCGGCTTAGCTAGGGAGGTGATGGCCTTGATCTTCTCCGGGTTAGCCTCAATACCTCTGTCGGAAACCAAGAAGCCCAATAGTTTGCCTGCAGGAACACCAAAAACACATTTGGCCGGGTTAAGCATCATCTTATAGACCCGGAGATTATCAAAGGTTTCCCTTAAATCATCTATCAGGGTTTCCTCTTTGATGGATTTAACCACAATATCATCCACGTAAGCGTGAACATTGCGCCCGATCTGTTTGTGAAGACAGTTCTGTACACAGCGCTGGTAAGTCGCCTGTGCACACTTGAGTCCAAAGGGCATAGACACATAGCAGAAGGCTCCAAAGGGAGTGATAAACGCAGTCTTCTCCTGGTCCTTAACTGCCATCTTAATCTGATGATACCCGGAATAAGCATCCAAGAAACTTAAGCGTGCACAACCTGTCGTAGCATCAATGATTTGATCAATACGGGGGAGGGCAAAAGGATCAGCCGGACACGCCTTGTTCAAGTCCGTGTAGTCCACACACATCCGCCAGGTGCCGTTCTTCTTGAGCACGAATACCGGGTTAGCCAACCACTCTGGGTGAAAGACCTCAACGATAAACCCGGCCGCCAAGAGCCGGGCCACTTCTTCACCAATGGCTTTCCGCCTCTCCTCATTAAACCATCGAAGGAACTGTCTGACCGGCTTAAATTTTGGATCAACATTGAGAGTATGCTCAGCGAGTTCTCTAGGTACACCTGGCATGTCATAAGGTTTCCATGCGAAGATGTCCCTATTCTCACGGATGAACTCGATGAGCGCGCTTTCCTATTTTGGATCCAGATTGGCACTGATGCTAAACTGCTGAGATGAATCTCCTGGAACAAAATCAACAAGCTTAGTTTCATCAGCCGACTTAAATTTCATCGCCGGCTCAGTCTCCGTAGTCGGCTTCTTCAGAGAGGTCATGTCTGTTGGGTCAACATTGTCTTTGTAAAACTTCAACTCCTCTGTAGCACAAACGGACTCTGCATAAGCTGCATCACCTTCCTCACATTCCAGAGCCACTTTCCGGCTGCCGTGAACCGTAATGGTCCCATTGTGACCCGGCATCTTGAGTTGTAAGTACACATAACACGGCCGTGCCATGAACTTGGCGTAAGCCGGCCGTCCAAATATAGCATGGTATGGACTTCTTATTTTGACCACCTCAAAGGTCAATTTCTCCACCCTGTAGTTGTTCTCATCACCAAAAGCCACTTCCAACTCGGTCTTGCCGACTGGATAAGCCGACTTACCAAGTACCACACCATGGAAGATAGTGTTTGACTGGCTGAGGTTCTTATCAACCAGCCCCATACGGCGAAAAGTCTCATAATAGAGGATGTTGATGCTGCTGCCTCCATCCATGAGTACCTTTGTGAACTTATAACCTCCCACCTGAGGAGCCACCACTAAGGCCAAGTGGCCCGGGTTATCCACCCGGGGAGGGTGATCCTCCCTACTCCAAACTATAGGCTGCTCAGACCACCGCAAGTAGCGTGGAACCGCCGGCTCAACAGCATTCACAGCCCTCTTGTGAAGCTTCTGATCTCGTTTGCACAAACTAGTGGTGAACACATGATACTGTCCACCGCTAAGCTGCTTTGGGTTGGTCTGATAACCCCCCTGCTGCTGTTGATGACCCTGACCAGACTGCTGATTAAAGCCCCCTTGACCGTTCTGAGGACCGGAATTTCAGCCGCCGCCCGGGCCATGAAAACCGCCGGCTCCTGAGCCGCCGGCACCTGAGCCGCCGCCCGGGCCATTGTAGTTTTTAAAGGCCTTCATGATTGCACAATCCTTCCACAGATGAGTCGCTGGCTTCTCTCTAGAGCCGTGCCTCGGACAAGGTTCATTCAACAGCTGCTCCAGAGAGGGTCCTGACCCGGTGCCTCGGGGAGGGGGCCTCCCCTTGCATCGCTGGTTATTACCTTGGGAGTTGGTGTTGGCTACGAACTCTAGGCTGCCATCGGCCTTGCGCTTGCCTCCTCCTTGGTTCCCCGGGTTAAACTGAGGACCCTTGCCATTGTCGTTCTTCTTTCCCTTCCCTGTCCTTTCATCATCTGAAGGGGGATCCTTGGTACCATCGGAATCGGCGTACTTGACAAGAGCCGCCATTAGGGTACCCATATCGGTGCAGTCACGCTTAAGCCGCCCGAGTTTCATCTTGAGGGGCACAAAGCGACAGTTCTGTTCCAACATTAAGACTGCAGAGCCGGCATCCATCTTATCTGATGAATGTATGATCTCCTTGACCCGGCGAACCCAATGGGTCGTGGATTCACCCTCCTGCTGCTTACAGTTAGTCAAATCCACAATTGACATAGACTGCCTACAGGTATCTTTGAAGTTTTGAATGAACCGGGCTTTCAGCTCAGCCCAAGACCCAATGGAGTTCGGTGGTAGCCCTTTCAACCACGTGCGGGCAGTTCCATCTAACATCATGGTGAAATACTTGGCCATGGCCGCCTCACTGACCTCCAGTAATTCCATAGCCATCTCATAACTCTCAATCCAGGCTGCAGGCTGTAAGTCAGCTGTATAGTTAGGCACCTTCCTAGGGCCCTTGAAGTCTTTAGGTAGACGTTCATTACGGATGGCTGGTACTAAACAAGGAACACCCCCGGTCCTGGTAGGGATACCCACATCAACGGAAGTCGTCGGGTAAGCCGGGGGGGTCTGGTAAGCCGTCAATTGAGGCGCTTGCTCCGCCTCTTGCCGTGCTTGGTCCACTGCGTAAAAGGCTCCATTATGAGCCGGGCCATGACCAGGGGGCGGGTCATGGCGTCGGACGTTACTTGAGCCGATTGCCGAGACCATGTGCCGGCTGTAACTCGGGCTCTGGCCTGGACGAGGAGTCGAGTGGATCCTGTCCCGGCTGTAGGAGTACGCCTCTTGCTGCGCCAGTGCTGTTTGGAGGAGTTCCCTGACCCGGCGGGTCTCGATAGCCGTCGGAGAGTCACCGTCAACTGGTAGGGCCGCCAGCCGTGCTGCCGCAGCGACCATGTTCTCCAGCGGGTTATTATAATGACCCGGGGGTATTGGCACATACTGAGGCGGGGCAGGGGGCACCTGGGGAGGCCCCATCACTCGCGGCTGAATAAGGTGTCCAGACCCGGGTGCTATGACCCCTGGCGGGTTACTAGACCCTGCACCTGGCGTGTTGAAGAGGTTGCGTGGATCGTAAACCGGCGGGAGTCGGGACTGGGCCTTTTGATGCCTCCTTCTCATGACCTCATTGGCCGCGTTCTGATTCATCGTGAGCTGGAAGGACTGCGCCTGAATCAGCTGAGTCTGGGCATCGAGAGCCGCCTGCTCCGCAGCCAGCCTGATTCCTTCTGCTGCAAGATCCTCTTTAGCTTTTATCATATCCAATTTCAACTGTGCCACCTCCGCATCATGTTGGGCTTGAACCGCCGGGTCAACCGTGGCGGTTAACAGGGCCGTCATCTTGTCCGTGAGATCCATCAGCACCTGAGCCGGAGAGGGCACCGGGTTTCCCGATCCAGCAGCGGGGTTCTGAACAGGCTGTGCACCAGCCATAAAAACTCCAAACTGGCTAGGCGGCTCCAAAAGGTCCGGAATATTGTCGCCATCGGAACAACCCATGAGCCTGCCATCCTGCAGTTGGTACAACGAGTTCGACTCATCAGTGGCCGACTCGCCGTCAGAGCCGGCGGCCGCCTCATCCCCAGACCCAGATGGGTCAGAGGGCCCTCCATGGATGCATCCCACAAAAGCGTGCCGTAAGGCAGGCCGGGCTCGGGCGGGTCGTGCGCGCTGAGCCGTTTCGATGAGATCGGCGCCGAGATCCGGCTCAGGGCCCGGCTCACCGATCTTGCCAATGAAGACATGAATTCCGCCGAAGGGGACCCGGTACCCGTACTCAATTGAGCCGGCGTCGGGGCCCCAGTCTGCATCGTCGGCGTAGAGCTTGCCGCGACGACTCTTGGTCATCCGGCCCACAGCGTATCCCTTGAGCCCTTCGAAGCTGCCCTTCAAGAACTCAAATCCACCGTGTGCTGGCCCCACGGTGGGCGCCAACTGTCGTGGAATTGTCACGGCAGATGTCCTTGAGCTAGGACTTAGTCGTGGAGCCATCGCAACTTGGAAGCTTGAAGGGGTTATGCGGGACAAGGAACACGAGGGTTTATACTGGTTCGGCCCCTTACGGTGAAGGTAAAAGCCTACGTCCAGTTTGGGGTGATATTGATTAGGGTTACGATCGCCAGGAGCTAAATAGCTATTCCCGGCTCTCGATGATCTTGTTCTCGCCCTTAAACCGCTGCCGGGTCGTCCCTTTATATAGGGAGGCTGACGCCCAGCAGCCCTTAGAGTCCCGGCCGGCTCATAAGAGTGTCCGGCTCGGACTCTAAACTATACTTGCCGTACACTACAAGTTCTACAATAATAATGATTGTAACTACAGGCCTTAAGCCATATCCGGGTCTCAGCCCATCTCTGGCCCATCGTCTTGAAACTTGGCTCCGGGCTTCTGGCAACGACCCTACGAGTAACCCGGCCCCTCCGGGCAGGTGACTCTAAGGTCTATATCCTCAACAAGTTGAGTGGGCTTTTCTAGAAGCAATGATGTACAAACTTGGGTTCGCGAGCAGGTGGGTGAAGCTTGTTATGAAGTGTGTAACTTCAGTAAGGTACAGAATCAAGGTTAATGGCGAGTTGTCCCAGCAATTTTCGCCTTCAAGAGGACTCCAGCAGGGGGATCCGAGCTCGCCCTATCTATTTCCAATATGCGCAGAAGGCTTGTCGGCCTTGTTGAATGATGCCCAGCGGCGCGGTACCTTCAGTGGCATACACATATGCCCAGGTGCACCGTCCATCTCGCATCTGTTCTTTGCGGACGAGTCGGTCCTACTTATGCGAGCGCGGACGGATGAGGCTCTGGAACTTAAACACATCCTTCAGGTATATGAGTGGTGCTCGGGGCAGTGCGTCAATCATGAGAAATCTGCAGTGATGTTCAGCAAGAACAGCTCCAAACAGACAAAAGGAAGTGTAAAAGGTGCTTTGGGCATTGACAGTGAGGCGTATAATGAGAAATATCTGGGCCTTCCTGTGTATATTGGGCATTCCAAGCGCAAGGCGTTTGCTTACCTAAAAGATCGCATTTGGAACCACATGCAGGGTTGGAATGAGAGGACCTTATCTCGGCAAGGCAAGGAAATCCTAGTGAAAGGGGTGGCGCAGGCGGTTCCAACATTTGCTATGTCTGTGTTCTATCTCACCAAGTCATTTTGTGAAGAGTTAAGCTCTATGATCGCTAGATACTGGTGGAGCCAGCAAGATAAGGATAATAAGGTCCGCTGGGTCAGTTGGCAAAAGCTAACAAGGTCGAAGGGAAGGGGGGGACTTGGCTTCAGAGACATCCATGATTTCAATATTGCCATGCTAGCCAGGCAAGTATGGCGTTTGATTGAGCAACCAGACAGCCTGTGTGCACAACTCATGAAGGCCAAGTACTACCCGACAGTTCTATTGTTGAGGCGGGGGAGAGCTGAAATATGTCATATGCATGGCGCAGCATCACCTACGGTATTGATCTAGTTAAGCAGGGCATGATCTGGCGTGTAGGAAATGGGGAGAGCATTCATATTTGGGATGACCCCTGGATACCCAGAGCTTGGTCTAGGCGGGTCACCACGCCCCGTGCGGGGAATCTGTTGACCAAAGTAGCTGAACTCATCGACCCAGCTTCCGGTAAATGGGACACGGAGCTGGTCACTGATATGTTCTGGGAGGAGGATGCTAACCTGATTCTCCAGATGCCACTTCGAGATGGGGCAGTTGATTTCCTGGCCTGGCACTTTGACCCAAAGGGTGTATTTTCGGTCAAACAGGCGTATAAGCTGAAACGAGCACTGTCCGAGCCCGGGAACGCGCAGGCAAATGGGGCACCGCAGGTTGCGGGTAATCTAGATGGTGGGGGGGCGGAAGCAAAGTGGAAAAGGTTATGGCAGCTGCCGTGCCCTGGGAAGGTGAGGCATTTTATGTGGCGGCTTGCACACAACACGCTCGCCACGAAGGATATCCTATGCAGGAGAGGAATGGTGATCGAGGATCATAAATGCTTCCTGTGCAATATGAGAAACGAGTCGGCAAAGCACTTGTTTGTGGAGTGCCATGAAATAAAGCAAGTCTGGCGGGGGCTCGAACTTGAACACGTTAGGCAACGGCTGACGGAATGTGATACAGTTGACTCCACTCTGCAAGTGGTGTGGCAGCTACCTGAGAAGGACCGGATGTTGGTTATCATCATGTGGTGGCAATGGTGGGCTCAGCGCAACAAAGTCCGGGAGGGAGATAAACCGATGGAGCAATCGCAGTTCGTTGCTAGGGTTGCATGCACAGCCGGAGAGTACCAGGGGTGTTTTTGCAAAACACCCACCCCGCCAGCAACCGCGCCCCGTTGGTCCCCTCCTCCAGAGGATATAATAAAGTTCAACGTGGACGGGGCTTTTATTGAAGATGGCATGCAAGGGGGCTGGGGTGTGGTTGCGGGGGATCACTCAGGAGAGGTGGTGGCCGCGCGGGCTGGACGTATTGACCATGCCGTGGATGCGTTCAGCACAGAGCTGTCGGCAGTGGAACAAGCTCTCGACCTGGCGGCAGAACTGGGCGTCGTGCGGCTAGATGTGGAGATGGATGCTTTGCTACTCCAACAGGCTCTGAACAGACGGTCTCCTGATTGCTCCAGACAAGCGCAGGCAATTGAAGATATAAAGGTGCAATCCCGGCTGTGGTTCTCCTCGTGCGTTTTTAGCCACTGTAAGCGCGAGGCAAATATGCCAGCGCACCATTTGGCCAAGTTAGGGCTCGCTCGCCAAGTTGGCTATGTTCTAGTTGCTGATCATGTAATTCCAGCCATCGTTGCTGAGTCTGTAATGGGCGATCTTGCCCACAATGTTTCGTAATAAAGCTAAATGCTTGCCCTCAAAAAAAATTCAGGCTTTGTTGAGGTGAATGCTCTCCTCAATCCTTACCTTTTTTTACCCTTCATCGGTTGTTCATGTTCTGTTTTTCTTAGATGTACAGAACATGAATTTTTCATGTATTGTGGAAATATAAGAAATAAAGTAGAATAGAAGGAGGATTATAAGGTGGTAAGAATAATCTTTCCTGGCTCTATAGCAGGATTACAAGGTTGTTCGTGTTCTGTCAGCTTAACCTCTCTTCTCTTCTTTAATATATGCTGCAGTTTCTTACCCCTCCAACCTACAAGATCATGGCAGAGTCGCTGCTTCTCCCTCTAGTGCACGGTGTGGCTGGCAAGGCCGCAAACACACTCGTCGAGACGGTGACTCGCATGTGTGGCCTCGACGACGACCGCCAAACGCTGGAGCGCCAGCTGCTAGCTGTCAAGTGCAAGTTGGCGGCCGCCGAGGTGAGGAGCGAGACAAGTGGCTATGTCAAGAGGTGGATGAAAGATCTCAAGTCCGTGGCCTACGAGGCCGACGACGTGCTCGACGACTTCCAATACGACGCGCTGCGCTGCCAGTCCAAGATTGGCAAGTCCAGTAACCGCAAGGTATTCAGCTACATCACGCACCGCAGCCCGCTGCTCTTTCGTTTTGAAATGAGCAGGAAACTCAAGAGCGTTCTCAAGAAGATCAGTAAGTTGGTTAAGGACATGAACACATTTGGCTTGGAGAGCTCTGTCCATAGGGAGGAGCGGCCACATCCTTGGCGACAGACATACTCAAAACTGGACGAGACTACCAAGATCTTTGGAAGATGATGATAAGGAGGTGGTGGTGAAGTTGCTGCTGGACCAGCAGGATCAGCGGAGGGTGCAGGTGCTGCCCATCATTGGGATGGGAGGTCTTGGCAAGACGACTCTTGCCAAGATGGTCTATAATGACCCAGGGGTCCAGCAACATTTTGAGTTGAAGATGTGGCACTGTGTGTCCGACAACTTTGATGCCATTGCTCTTTTGAAATCCATCATTGAGTTGGCCGAAAGTGGAAGGTGCGACATGCCTGACACAATTGAGCTGTTGCAAAAGAAACTTGAGCAAGTCCTTGGCCAAAAATGGTTTATGCTCTTGCTTGATGATGTGTGGAATGAAGATGAGAGGGAAGTGGGAGGATGTCCTGAAGCCTCTTTTGTGTTCTGTTGGTGGACCAGGAAGCGTAATTGTTGTCACAACTCGGAGCCAGAAAGTGGCCTCTATAATGCAGACCCTTGGAACCCATAAGCTAGCATGTCTGAGTGAACAAGATTCATGGGATTTGTTTGCACAGAAAGCATATAGCAACGGTGTAGAGCAAGAGCAAGCAGAGTTGGTCAGCATTGGCAAACATATTGTCAACAAATGCAGGGGGTTGCCTCTTGCTCTGAAGACAATGGGTGGATTGCTGAGTTCAAAGGAAAAAGTACAGGAATGGAAGGCCATCGAAGAAAGTAACATTAGAGATAATGATGGAGGCAAATATGAGGTCATGCCCATACTGAAGTTAAGCTACAAACACCTGTCGTCTGAAATGAAGCAATGCTTTGCATTCTGTGCAATTTTTCCCGAGGATTATGAGATGGAGAAGGATATGTTGATCCAACTATGGATGTCAAATGGCTTTATTCAAGAAGAGGGAGCAATGGATTTAATACAGAAAGGAAAATTAATTTTTGATGAGTTGGTCTGGAGGTCCTTCTTCCAAGATAAGAAAGTGGTACTCAAATCTCCTGTATATCATTGCACCACACAGTATAAGACAATTGTATGTAAAATGCATGACTTAATGCATGATCTAGCAAAAGATGTCACGGATGAATGTGCAAGTATAGAAGAATTGTCTCAGCAAAAAGAATTGTTAAAAGGTGTTTGTCACATGAAAATGTCAAAGGCTGAATTGGAACGAATCGGTGGGTTATGCAAAGGCAGAACATACCTCCGCACTTTATTAGCTCCTTCAGAATCATGGGAGGATCATATTTATAATTTTCCAAGCAGATCACACAAGGATATTAAGGAGTTGCAACAGGTATTGGCATCACTAAGAGCATTGCATTGCCCCCTTTCTCCAATTGTCATTTGCAAGGCCATAAATGCAAAACATTTACGGTATCTTGACCTCTCTGGGTCTGACATCGTTAGGTTGCCAGATTCAATATGTATGTTGTATAACCTGCAAACACTAATGCTCATACATTGCCAGAAGTTGCAACAGTTACCAGAAGACATCGCAAGATTGAGAAAGTTCATCCATCTTTACCTTTTTGGATGTGATAGTCTCAAAAGTATGTCTCCAAACTTTGGTCTACTTAACAACCTTCACATATTAACAACATTTGTTGTGGGTACTAGAGATGGCCTTGGGATAGAGCAGCTCAAAGATTTACAATGCCTTAGCAATAGTTTGGAATTGTTGAATTTGAACAAGATAAAGAGTGGCCAGAATGCAAAAGAAGCCAACCTCAATCAGAAGAAAAATCTAAGTGAGTTGTTCTTCTCTTGGGACCAAGAAATAGATGATGGGCCTAGAGATATTGCCTGTAATGTGGAAGAAGTGCTTCAGTGCTTAGAACCTCATAGTAATATCCATAAATTGGAGATACGTGGATATGGTGGCCTAGAAATATCACAATGGATGAGAAAGCCTGAGATGTTTGACTGCTTGAGAGAACTCAAAATGTCTAATTGCCCAAAATGCGAGTATCCCTGTAATATGGTTCTCGATGTCTCTAGAGATTTTGGTCTTACAGAAGATGGATAACCTAACATCTAACATCATTATGTAATAACCTTGATGTGGAATGTGGAGGATGCATTACCCCTCTGCAAATTTTCCCAAGGTTGAAGAGTGTTAAATTGTGATCCAAATTATACTGTGTTGGACTAGACGTAGTACAACCGGTGTGGGCCTTTGCGTTGACGTCGACGCATACGAGTACAACTCATTTACTTGTCCTCCAAGGACTCTCATGTATTGCCCTCATATATACCCCATGTAGTCGCACCTCAGACGGTCTGTCGTCTCGTGTTTGTAATACTCCTCCTCATAGTGATTGCGCCTTCGTGCGTCCGTGGTTTTTTCCCGCAAGGATTTCCACGTAAAAATCCGTGTCTCTTTGTCTCATTTTATTCTCGTTATTATCTAACAAGTGGTATACAGGACCAAATTTACAAATACGAAATTTGAGACGAGAGGATTAGGGTTACATCGTGCGTGCGGCCGCACGTCAGGCGAGGCGGATCGGTTTTCTGCTGCAGCCGAGACCGACGCGAACTGTGGAAGCTGTGATTTATTATTTCCCGTGAAGCTGATCCGCCTGATCGCTTTTTTTGCTCCGCTCGCGTACCGAGGCGTCTGGAGTCCCGCGGCAACATCAATCCGCTGCGCTGTTGCTGCCGTTGCTTCACATCAATTGATCCAAGCAATACAGTACTTCTCACGTGAAGACAGAAGCTAATTTATCTGCGATTTGTTTTGTCTGCTGCTCCACGTCCAAGCCTACAGAAACTGCTGCTCCTACTCATGTGAGATTACGAGGCTACAGTACCTAGTACTAGTACTACTCCACGTGAGGCTAGTACTGCTAGTCTTTGTTCTTCGTTCGTCTGCTAAGTGCACTGCCTATACAATATCCAGGTGCTATTTACCTTATTTTTTGTCTGCTCCGCATATTAAATTCTGTCAAGAATTTTTTCTACAGGCTTGTACTACTTTGTGTACACAGATTTTATCTACTCATGGCATCCATGAAGTACGATCTTCCGCTGCTAGATCGTGACACAAGGTTTACCCTATGGCAAGTCAAGATGCGAGCGTTGTTGGCACAGTCCGACTATGATGAAGCACTGGATAGTTTTGGGAAGAACCGAATTCAGGACTGGACTGATGAGGAGAAAAGAATTGATTGTAAGGCTTTGTCACAAATTCAACTCCATTTGCATAATAATATTTTGCAGGAAGTTTTGAGCGAGAAAACTGCCGCCGCTCTATGGTTAAAGCTGGAAGAGATTTGCATGACTAAAGATCTTACCAGCAAAATGCATCTGAAGCAAAAATTATTCCTGCACAGGTTACCCGAGGGAGGTAATGTTTTGAATCATATTTCAGAATTTAAAGAGATCATATCTGATCTAGCTGCAATGGAGGTTAAGTATGAAGAGGAAGATACTGCTTTAATGTTACTTTGTTCACTGCCAAGTTCTTATACCAATTTTAGAGACACCATATTATACAGTCGTGATACTCTCACACTTAATGAAGTTTATGAAGCTTTGAACTCTAAGGAGAAGATGAAATTAATGGTGCCTCATGATGGTTCAAGTTCATCCCAAACCGAGGGATTATCTGTTCGTGGCAGGACAAAGGAGAAGAACTCCAATAATAGAAACAGAGGCAAAAGTAAGAACGGCCACAGGGGCCGGTCGCAATCTAGAGACAAGAAAATATTGCAGATATTGCAAGAGAGACGGGCATGACATCTCAGAGTGTTTCAAGTTACAGAATAAAGAAAAGAGGAAAGGTAACAAACAAGGTGAAAATTCTGCTAACGTTGCTCGTGATGATAGTTCCGATGATGCTCTTGTCGTTATTGCTGGATGTGCTAAGACCAATGATGAGTTGGTACTTGACACTGCATGCACTTTTCATATGTGTCCACATAGAGATTGGTTTAATACTTTTGATTCCACTACTTCTGCTGGTTCTGTTTTGGGTTTTGATAATTCACCATGCAAGATTGAAGGCATAGGTTCCGTTCGAATCAAGATGTTTGATGGCACAATCAGAACTTTGACAGATGTTCGGTATATTCCGATGATGAAGAGAAATCTTATCTCTGTTAGTGCCCTTGATGCAAAGGGGTATAAGTATTCAGGTGGAGATAGTGTTTTGAAGGTCACCAAAGGTTCCCTTATTATGATGAAAGGTGATTTAAGTTCGACCAATGGTCTTTATTACCTTCGAGGTTCTACCGTTTCAGGTAACGCTACTCCAGCTATTTTAAAGAATTCTGATTGTGATGCTGCTAACCTTTGGCATATGCGTCTTGGACATATGAGTGAACTTGGTTTGGCAGAGTTAAATAAGAGAGGTCTTCTTGATGGATATGAACCTGGTAAATTGAAATTTTGTGAGCATTGTATCTTCGGCAAGCACAAGAGGGTGAAGTTCAATACTCCGACTCATACAACTGAAGGTATTCTTGATTATGTGCATTCTGATTTATGGGGACCATCTCGCAAGAAGTCACTAGGTGGTGCTAGTTACATGCTGACTATTATTGATGATTATTCGAGAAAAGTTTGGCCTTATTTCTTGAAGCATATAAATGTGAAGCATTCTCAGCTTTTAAGGAGTGGAAGATTATGGTTGAAAGACAAACTGAAAGGAAGATAAAAATACTTCACACTGATAATGGTATGGAATTCTGTTCTAAGCAATTTAAGAATTATTGCAAGTCTGAAGGCATTGTCAGACATTACACCGTTCCTTATACTCCTCAACAAAACGGTGTTGCTGAGCGTATGAACAGGACCATTATTTCCAGAGCCCGTTGCATGTTGTCCAATGCAGGTTTGCATAGGCGTTTTTGGGCTGAGGCCGCTTCCACTGCTTGTTATCTAATTAACCGTTCACCATCTATTGCTCTAAATAAGAAAACTCCAATTGAGGTATGGTCTGGTTCACCTGCTGATTATTCACAGTTGAGAGTTTTTGGTTGCACTGCTTATGCTCATGTTGATAATGGAAAGTTGGAGCCTAGGGCTGTTAAGTGCATCTTTCTTGGTTATAAATCTGGTGTAAAGGTTTTAAATTGTGGAATCCTGAAACCCAGAAGGTTGTTATTAGCAGAAATGTTATCTTCAATGAATCTGCTATGTTACATGATGTTCCATCCACTAACGTTCCTATTGAGAGTGAACATCAACCTATTGTTCAGGAACCTACTGTTCAGGTGGAGCATGTTATTGATTCAGGTGATACATCTGGTAATGAAATTGTTGATGCACATGATGAACCCGTCGTTAATGATGATCATGTCACTCCTACTCCAAATCAGCATATTGTTCCACCCAATTGGAATCTCGCACGTGACAGAGTTAGACGGGGTATTAATAAACCTGGCAGGTTAATTGATGAGTGCAATATTGTTTCTTTTGCTTTATCTGTTGCAGAAGAAATTGAAGGTAATGCTGAGCCTTCTTCATATTCCGAGGCTATTATTTCTGGTGATAGTAATAAGTGGATGACCTCTATGCATGATGAGATGGAATCACTTGAAAAGAATGGCACTTGGGATTTAGTAAAATTGCCTAGAGAGAAGAAACCTATTCGTTGCAAGTGGGTTTTCAAGAGGAAAGAAGGTGTTTCTCCTAATGATGAGACAAGATATAAAGCAAGGTTAGTTGCTAAATGTTATAGCCAGATTCCAGGTATTGACTATAACGAAGTCTTTTCTCCTGTTGTGAAGCATAGCTCTATTCGCACTTTACTTAGTATTGTTGCCATGAATGATTTTGAGCTTGAACAATTGGATGTTAAAACTGCATTCTTACATGGAGAATTAGAAGAGGATATTTATATGGAACAACCTGAAGGTTTTGTTATTCCTGGAAAAGAAAAGCTTGTCTGCAAGTTAAAGAAATCTCTTTATGGATTGAAGCAATCCCCTAGACAGTGGTACAAGAGATTTGACACCTTTATGCTCTCTCAAGGTTTCAAAAGGTCTAATTATGATAGTTGTGTCTATTTGAAAACTGTCAACGGTTCAACTATTTATTTGCTCCTTTATGTTGATGATATGCTTATTGCCGCAAAGAGTATGTCAGATATTAATGAACTAAAGAGGCAATTGAGTAACGAATTTGAGATGAAGGATTTGGGTGCAGCAAAGAAAATACTTGGCATGGAAATATCCAGAGATAGACCATCTGGAAAATTATATCTAAGTCAGAAGGGATATATTGATAAAGTTCTTCATCATTTTAATATGCATAATGCCAAGCCGGTGTGTACACCGTTAGCTGCACACTTCAAATTGTCATCAGCTTTATGTCCTAAGTCAGATGCAGATATTGAGTACATGTCTAGAGTTCCCTATTCGAGTGCAGTTGGTTCACTTATGTATGCCATGGTTTGTTCTCGTCCGGATTTATCATATGCATTGAGTGTTGTCAGTAGATACATGGCTAATCCTGGAAAAGAGCATTGGAAAACAGTTCAGTGGATTTTCAGATATCTGCGTGGTACTTCTAATGCTTATTTACAGTTTGGGAAAACTAGAGATGGACTTGTTGGTTTTGTTGATTCTGATTTTGCTGGTGATTTGGATAAGAGAAGATCGCTCACAGGTTATGTTTTCACCATTGGTGGTTGTGTTGTGAGTTGAAGAGCAACTTTGCAGTCTATTGTGGCTTGTTTCACTACTAATGCCGAGTATATGGCTATTTCTGAGGCATGCAAAGAAGCTATCTGGTTGAAAGGTTTGTACACTGAGCTTTGTGGAGATTCATCTTGTCCTACCATATTTTCTGACAGTCAAAGTGCCATATATCTTACAAAGAATCCAATGTATCATGAGAGGACAAAGCACATTGATGTCAGATTTCATTATATTCGAGATGTTGTTGCTGAAGGCAATTTGAAGGTATGCAAGATAAGTACTCATGATAATCCTGCTGATATGATGACAAAGCCAGTTCCGACCAATAAGTTTGAGCTTTGCTCAGGCTTAGTTGGTATTTCTCACTAGTCCTATGGACTTTGACGCACAAGGTGTTTATGCTGATTTGGATGGAGTTATCTACTTTCTTCGACTACTGGAGGGAATTTGGATCAAGGTGGAGATTGTTAAATTGTGATCCAAATTATACTGTGTTGGACTAGACGTAGTACAACCGGTGTGGGCCTTTGCGTTGACGTCGACGCGTACGAGTACAACTCGTTTACTTGTCCTCCAAGGACTCTCATGTATTGCCCTCATATATACCCCATGTAGTCGCACCTCAGACGGTCTGTCATCTCGTGCTTGTAATACTCCTCCTCATAGTGATTGCGCCTTCGTGCGTCCGTGGTTTTCTCCCGCAAGAGTTTCCACGTAAAAATCCGTGTCTCTTTGTCTCGTTTTATTCTCATTATTATCTAACAAAGAGGATGAGGTTGATTGAGTTACCAAGCCTGGAGATATGGGCAGAAAATAGTGTGGGAGAGCCTAGTAATAACCTGGTAACATTCCGGGT